>NC_139713.1:39341656-39619241 GCF_964188405.1 Protomyctophum parallelum
TGCTTTGATCCAGGCCTTCCCTCAGGCTCTCCCAGCCTACCCGCCCTCCCAGGTCCCCCCTCCCCCCCTCATGGCTTCTCCTGCCGAGGTTCCCCCCCCCCCTCATGGCTTCTCCTGCCGAGGTTCTCCCCGCCCCCCTCATGGCTTCTCCTGCCGAGGTTCTCCCCGCCCACCTCATGGCTTCTCCTGCCGAGGTTCTCCCCGCCTACCTCATGGCTTCTCCTGCCGAGGCTCCACCCACCGTCCCCCTGGCTTCTCCTGCCTTCCCACAGGCTCACCCTGCCTACCCTCACCTCCCGGCTACCTACCACCCTACGCTGGTTCTCCCCAGCGTCCTTTCCGACCCCTCCTACCCTCTCCCCCCCCGTCCTCCCAACTTCTCTCTCTCCACAGCAACCCCAGCAGTCGTCCCGCCCAACGCCCCAGCAAGAAACCCCCAGAACATCTGCGCCGCCCTCCGGAACCAGATTCTCTCAGGTAACGACATCGACCTGGCCACCCTCCTCCGTCCCTCCACCACCAACTCAGAATCCCGCATAATCGAGTGCGGAGACCTCGCCATCCAACTCCGCAACCCCACCCCTTCACGCTCCGCCATCCTCACCGTCGCCGAGTTCGGCCTGGCATTCTCACTATTCAGAGACGTCATCTGCTCCACCTACCCAGCCCGGCGCCAGGAGCTGGACGACTACCACACCACCATCCTAGACCTAGCCGTCAGGTTCGGCGGCTCACTCTTCCTAGAGTACCACCGCCAGTTCTCCGCCACCGCCGCAGCAAGGCTCCACCAGCTCAACACCGCCACATACTGGGGTCAACTAGACCTGGAACTCTACTGCCGGATATTCGCAGGAAGGCTCGCCATCGCCTGTAATCTGTGCGGCAACCCCACCCACCCCGCCAGCCAGTGCGTCCACGCCGCCACCCGCACCCCCGCCACCAGCCAGTACCCTGCCGCCAGTCAGCACGTCCACACCGCCGCCAAACCCACCACCAAACCCACCACCAAACCCACCACCAAACCAGCTTCCAGTCTTCCCCCCCTCCTCGCCATCGGCGCCCCGCCCCCGCAACGAACCCCCCAATACCCAGCTTCCAAACAAACAACCGACGTACGTGGCCGCCCAGTCCTTTACTGTGGCACAGAGGCAATTTGCAACAACTTCAACGGCATAGGCTGCTCCGCTTCCGTCTGCAGGATACTCCATGTATGCACCCACTGCGGGGGCGCCCATGCCCGCCCCTCCTGCCCCCAACACCCCACCAATCCCTCCAGACCCAGCTGACTACTCCGGCACCTCTCCACCCCCATCAACATCCCCGCCCTGGCCGCCGCACTATCACGCCACCCAGACCCCGCAACCGCCTGCTTCCTCCTCGGAGGCCTGAACTACGGCTTCTCCCCCGGCCTCATCACCCTACCCACCAACAGCCACATCTGCCAAAACCTCCAGTCCGCCATCACCGACCCCGACTCCGTCACCACCCTGCTCACAAAAGAAGTAAAAAACGGATTCATGATCGGCCCATTTTCCACCCCACCATTCCCCATCTACCGCATCAGCCCCCTCGGCATCGCCACCCGGAAATATTCAGGAAAAAAGAGGATCATCCTCGACCTCTCCTCCCCCCACGGCACCTCCACCCCCAGCATCAACAGCCTCATCCCCAGCCCCCCATTCTCCATGCAATACGCCACCATAGATGGCGCCATAAACCTCATCCGACTCGCCGGCCAAGGCGCCCAGCTGGCCAAAGCCGACGTCACCGCAGCTTTTAAAGTCCTCCCCCTCCACCCCGACAGCTGGCATCTTTTTGGGGTCTTCTGGCAGGACGCTTACTACTTCGCCGTCCGCCTCACCTTTGGCTGCAGGAGCAGCCCAAAGCTGTTTGACACCCTCGCCGAAGCCCTTTGCTGGATCCTCCTCAACAACTGCAATCTCCCCTACGTCACCCACCTGCTAGACGACTTCCTTGTCGTCACTCCCCCTCACGCACCCCCCGCATCCGGCCTCACCACACTCACCTCCCTTTTCAACGACCTCGGCGTCCCCCTCGCCCTAGAGAAGACCGAGGGCCCTTCCACCTCCCTCGAATTCCTAGGAATCACTCTGGACACTGTCTCACTCCAAGCCTCCCTGCCCCCCGACAAGCTCAACCGCATCACCCTCCTCCTCTCCAACTACATGGACCTCCCCCAGTGCAGCAAGCAACAGCTCCTTTCCCTACTCGGCCACCTGAACTACGCCATGCGCATCATCCCCCAAGGCCGCTCCTTCATCTCCAACCTCCTCCACCTCTCCACTTCAGTCCCTTCCCTTCACCACCAAGTCACGCTCGACTCCCCCTGCCAAATGGAGCTGCGCCTCTGGCACCTCCTCCTCTCTAACTGGAACGGCATCACTTTTTTCTATAATGACTTTGTCTCCTCCCCCGAAGACCTCCAACTATACACGGATGCGGCCCCCTCAGTAGGCTTCGGCGGCTACTATGCCGGAAGGTGGTTCTCCTCCCCCTGGCCTGGCGAACTCCACCTCCTCGACCCTGACCATACCCAATCCTCTACCCTCTACGAACTCTACCCCATAGTCGTCGCCGCAGCCCTGTGGGGCACAGAGTGGACCAGCAAGAGTGTCCTCATCCACACCGACAACCAGGCCGTCGTACAAATCATCAACAAAGGCCGCTGCTCCTCTCTCCCCGTCATGTCCCTCCTGCGCCGCCTAACCTGGCTCTCCGTCACCCACCAGTTTCTCCTCCGCGCTGCCCACGTCCCCGGCCACCACAACACCATCGCTGACTCCCTTTCCCGCTTTCTCTTTCAGAAATTCAAGACCTTGGCACCACACTCCGATCCCCTTCCGGTCCCAGTCCCTCCATTTTCCGACATCACCTTCCCCTAGAGCATCCTCTCCACCACCTCATCCTCCAGTCCCAGCAATCCGTCCTGCTGAGCATAGCAGACTCCACCCTCTCATCCTACCGGACAGCTTGGATCAACTTCCAGTCCTTCCATCTCCGCCACAGCCTACCCTTCCCTTCCCTCGATCTCCTCTCCCTCTCCGCCTACATCAGCCACAGCGCCTCTGCCCTCTCCACCCGTTCCTCCACAATCCGAGTCTACCTCTGCGGGATCAGTTTCTTCACCAAACTCCTAACCGGTTCACCCCATCCCTTCACTCAGCACCCCCAAATCCTTCTCCAACTCAAAGGCCTACAGCGCGGCGAACCACGACTCCCCCCTCGGCGCCTCCCCCTCACCATAGAAATCCTGGCCTCCTGCATCCACACCGTCAGATCCGGCTACGCCAACCAAACCCTCAACTCCACCCTCGAATCCATGTTCCTCCTCGCCTTCTACGGCTTCCTCCGCTGCTCGGAGTTCACAGCCGCCAACCGGAACTTCGACCCCGCAATCCACCCCTGCCTCTCCGACATAACTTCCCACGACCACGACACACTGGTCTTCACCCTGAAACGAAGCAAGACCTCCCAGCATCGCCCAATCCCCATCTACTTCTTCCGCCTCAACTCTCCCACCAGTCCTTTTGAATCCCTGGCCAACCACGTCCGCCTCAGACAATCTCAGCACGCTCTCCCCCAGGACCCCCTCTTCATCGACGAACACCGTCGCTACCCGTGGCTGGTTCCTCCTCCACCTCCGCCAAATCCTCACCATCTCAGGCTACCCCGCGGAAAACTTTTCCGGCCACTCCTTCCGCATCGGCGCTGCCTCCACAGCCGCCAGCCGAGGCCTCCAGGACCACACCGTCCGCCTGCTAGGTAGATGGTCTTCCCAGGCATACCTGACCTACATCCGCTCCTCCCTCCACGACATCAAACAGGCCCACAACTCCCTGGCCTAGTAGTCGCCCCCGTAGTCCTTTTTGGGGATCACGCCTCCAGGCGTACAGCGGGCTGACCGCCACGCGATCACGCCCCACGTGTGCCGCGGGCTGACCGCCACACGACCCCTTCCCCAAAGACTTCAGGGTCGGCGAACCCCCCGGAACCCACGCCCCGTTCTCCTCCTCATCATCACAACCCTCCTCATCACTTCATTCTCTCATTCAATAAAAACCTTTAAACTTTCCACAATGGTGTGTTTCTTCCAACTAGTGAAATGGAGTTGGAACAACTGATGTTCAGGAGGCGGAGAAACACACTTTGACCATGCCCTCATGCCATCCTCCGCCCTCCTTGCCAATCTACCCAGCCTACTTATACCCTCCTCAGACACCCCAGCATCCTCTATGCTTTTCGTATCCCGCCACCATCCCCATCACCACCTCAAGATCAGCAGCTCCACTGCTCCTTCTCCTCCATCTCTCCTCACCTCGTCCCTTCCTCACAGTTCCCACGGGGGATCACGCCTCCAGGCGTACAGCGGGCTGACCGCCACGCGATCACGCCCCACGTGTGCCGCGGGCTGACCGCCACACGACCCCTTCCCCAAAGACTTCAGGGTCGGCGAACCCCCCGGAACCCACGCCCCGTTCTCCTCCTCATCATCACAACCCTCCTCATCACTTCATTCTCTCATTCAATAAAAACCTTTAAACTTTCCACAATGGTGTGTTTCTTCCAACTAGTGAACAACAATATAGGAGCTACCCTGACCTAAAAGACGTGGATGGACGTGTGCGTGTGAGCGTGCATATGTCAAACTAAATCAAAAACGGCACCGGTGACAAAGATTAACGTGAAAGCAGATCAACTTGAAATGGCGTCTCCGTCGTCCTAGTAACTGCTGATGTTCCATTGTGGTCCTACACGGACCCCACACTGCGTAGCTGTCCTCGTCAATGCCAACGTATCAAAACATACCTATCTGATTCTCGTTTGGATTAAGAAGCAGTAGTAAACATATGTGTCACATACATTAACTATGGAGCCCATGTAATGCGTCAATATAAACGCATCGATGAAATAATAAATACATACCGTAAATAAATGAACGTTTTTTTCTGACGGGGTTCGAACTTGGTCCTCCGTTTGTCGGCATAAAGTTCCCCAGTCATGGAGCGTATGCCTACTACAGTGAGCCATGACATTTTGTAATCGTAATCAAATCATAGGTTATAAAAGCAGCCATCACAACTCAAAACGAACTGGGAACTAGATCAACTTGAAATCTCATTCAGATTCACACCGATTTCCAAAACGGCTGTTTAATAAGCCTACAGATTTGTTTTTAACATCACCATCTCACCATCATCACCTATATAAGTTCACCTTATGGTAATTAATGTTATACAGGCCACATAGAAATAGTAAATATGATGCATGATAGGTTAAAGTAACAATTTCTTTATAACATGACCTAAATATGCCCAAAAGCCACATTACACTGACATGTCTTGGTCAGTCAATGTGCTCCAAATTATCAAAGCGAATGGTGCTAATGTTTCAGTTTCACACACAATATTCTGCCCATTTAAAGCGTCAAAATAAACGCATCAACGGATGGATGAATATAAATAAAAGGCTCTCATGGGATTCGAAGTTTTGAACGGTCAGTATCTGTGCACCAGTCAGAAGCATGTGCGCCATTCTATACACACTATCTGTTATCAGCACCTTCCAATAGAATAGGGACAATATGGCTATACTGGCATACTCAGTGTTTCAGTATGTGATAATGTCACAGTTGTCACTGATGTCAATGACGGAGGCGCGCCGTGTCTGGTGGCCTTGAGCCACGTGAGGCACCGCCGAGCGAGGCGCTAGCCGAGCGAGTCGCCGTGCCGAGCGTTGCGACGGCCACCAGACCCGACTCAGCGCCGTCCGAGTTACGTCCCGTTAGGCAGAGAATAGTATTATATTGGTAGCCCCTAGTTTCCATGCGCCGACAATAGAGTTGGAAATGACACATTCAGCCAATGAGTATGCCAGTATGGCCATTGGAAGGTGCTGATAACTCTGTAGGCTACAATTTCTCTAATGTTTTTCATTGCATGTTATAGTGTACTGTTGTACTCTTTAGTGGGGTCTTCTCTATCCTAGCATTGACAATGTGACCATTAAGTCCTATATGTAATTTTGTCACCCCGGTTTGAATGTTATCAGCCTATAATCAAGAATATGTGCATGATCAGGACCTTAATTGGAATAATGTGATAATCACACATACGACATGTGCAACAAACCCATGTTTGCCACCATGGGAATTTAAAGTGCTAAAGTGCAACACAGGTTCATTGTAACTATTGTAACAAAGCATAAAATATATTTTAATCAACGGTTTTGGCCCTAAAATGGCTTACAAACAAACTTAATTTGGTGCTCAACACTGAGGCCTATAGGGAGGGCACCTTGTTCCCACAGAAGTCAGTGCACAGCAATAGATAGCCAAACAGGAATGACTGACTGGCACCTGGCTTAAGGGGAGGCAGTAATCAGTAAATGGTGAATTTTACATTGATTGTTTATTACATTCACAATTTCACACACATTCACTACACCGATGACAGGCAAGGGCCGCAAGGCACCAACCTGCACATTGGGGGTTCAGTGTCTTGCTCAAAGACACTTTGACACCAACTCTGGGGGAAGCTGGGATCGAACTGGCAACCCTGCGTTCACCATGCGTTTACTCTACCCCTGAGCCATTGCTGCCCGATCAGTGATCACTTACAGTAGAGTAATTGGGGTGTGATTAACAAACAGATATAAGGTGGTGCAGAACAAACAATTGTTCTGCACAAAGACACAAAGAGACAAGAGACAAGAGACAAAGAGCGAGCAAGTAAAGTAAAGATAGCATATATAGATAGTGTATAGATCATAGTTTAGAGCATAGTATAGAGTAAAGAGTATAGTATAGTTAGTATAGAGTAAAGAGTATATAGAGTATAGTATAGAGTATAGTTAGTATAGAGTATAGTATAAAGCATAGTATAGACTAGAAGAGCATAGAGTATATAGTGTAGATATTGACCCAGTAAGGTATAAGAACATCATGGAGTATAAACTCCATGGTATCATCCCTCCTGCCAGTGCCATAACCACACAGGGGAAATTTAATTTCAAGAGGACGGCTGAGCACTATATGCTTAAGGGTATGTATTCTGTTACACTATCAATTCTACATAATATATTTGTCTTATAAAATTAGAAATGTAATGATTAGAATATCAAATATATAAATACAGAATTGATCAACTCTAAAACTGTGGTGTTCACATACGCCTGAGTAGATGATCAAATGTCTTAAAGCAGAGCCGAAGAGTTTGATCAATCCTCATGGGGGCCCGTCCCGTCCCCCGCCAGCCCCGCCTCCCCGCACCCCCCCCCCCCCCCCCCCCCCGCCGCAGCGCGGAAAAAAATAAGTTGTTTTCGCTGGTACTTTTAAAGCAGCTTCTATAGGCCAATGTCCAAGCCAAGGTGAGGACTTTCAGGAATATATTATTTTTTATTATGAGAGAGAGAGAGAGAGAGAGAGTGAGAGAGAGAGAGAGGGAGATATAGAGAGATACGGAGAGAGAGAGAGAAAGAGAGAGATTCATAGCTGGCGGCGGGTGCGTACCTTGGGTACCTTTGGGTAGGCTACAGAATTGCGTTGGGGGGGGGACTGTCGCGAGCCTGAGCGAAGCGAGGCCGCCGCCGCGGATTTATTTATTTATTTATTTCCCAAATGGTCTAAAAATGAGTTCTTTAGCATACTTTACCATTGAATTAGCCTATACACAGACAGCGACTGATCAGCCTATTTTGGACGATATGGGTCTTTCTCGAGTCAGTGTGGAGTCTCACTAGTCTGTGGTTAGGTGACTTAGGTCTCTTTGGTGATGATCAGTGTTGGGCCGCGTTCGGAAATAGCGCACTGAGCCCACTGTGCAATGCAAACTAATAGGCGACTAAGGCGAGTGTGCTCCGGTCATAGAGTTATATACTCTAAGGCTCCGGTGTGGTATTTCCGAACGCGCCCTTTATGTCACGCCTCAAGAACAACTACAAAAGAAACAGATTAGCACTTTTTAACACCTCTTGGACGGCCGGTGTGTCTCTCAAGACAGACTGTTGCCTGAGGAACAACAGGGGAGGCGCTGTTTTCCCGAATATTTGACGATGGGATTCTCAGATTGCCGGCGGAGAGGTCCAAAATGTTCGGAATTCCCAGAAAATATGTAATGTAAAATGTCCACGAAAATCTTCATGGGGGCCGAAAGGGCCCTAGGATTCTTCATGGGGGCCATGGCCCCGTGGCCCCCACAGACTCTACGTCGCTGTCTTAAAGTATCTTGGGAAGCTCTGCTTTACATTTCTCATTCATCTGTACTAGATGGAGTCCTTCATTACCTCTGCCAGCGCCGCAAGAATGAGGAGAACCATTATGCAAAGGTAAATGTGTTTCATGGTTACTTTTAGTGCTCAAACAATTGAATTGATCAAAAGAGGAATCTTAAAGGACCACTTCACCACTTTTAAACCTGTCTTCATATAGTGAGGATGAATGCAATTAGGCTCAAATCTCTTTAGGGAGTTCCATGCCAGTGATATCGGTGGTCACTGCGGTGTGGAGAAGACCCATGACGCAGTGATCCGCCGATATTACTGGCCTGGAATGCAAAACGACATCCGCAAATGGGTAAGTTGGAAGGGTCAAGGTTCATCCAAATTAATATTCTTTGTACATGCTGGCCAATTTAGGAAAACAATGTCAAATTGAAGCATCAATTTAAATTCATGTGCTTGTAGATCACCTTCACTTACTGTTTGTGCTTGACCAATAAGGCCTGTGATATACATTAATGTTCATATCATTTGATACACGAGAGGGGGTCCTGGTTGGATGAAGGCTGGGCCACCTAGCCAAAAACAACAGAACAACAGAACAACAGAAACCCTGTGTACCTTAACGTCATTAATGCACTTCTGCATTTCTTTCGGAACTCGCCCGAGTTCCAAAAGCAATAGAGAAGTGCATTAATGACGTTAAACCACGCCCTCTCGTGTAATATTGCAATTATACAACAGTTACCCTTAACACTAAGAAAATCGCTGAGTTTTTTTAATGACAGGTGTAGTCACTACGACCACAAATATCCCAAGAAACTAGCTAGCCTAGCTACCGAGTTTGCTGCGCTCTGGGAGAACAAAGCAGCTGAATTATTTGTTTTGATTAGGTGTGGAGTGGTGCTTGTTTGAACCACGGCTAGAAGGCTGTTTCAACCAATCAGATTGCTTCCTCGAAACGACCTGTTGTATATAATAAAAGTTCAATAACAAATAAGGACACATTTTATTGAGCCGACAGATTTTAGTCAAAATGACACAACAAATATGTACAGGTGCGTCCGGTTTGTGCGTGTGTTGGTTCCAGGGCCGGACTGGGTTAAACATACGGCCCTGACATTTTAGCCTATAGACCGACCCACCACAACCAGCACACAGAGAGCAGATACTCTTCCGCCTCGGGAATCCCCAGTCAAGGTTTACCATCGCAAAGACATTAGTATATTAATATGAAACATTTACAAAACCTTTCCCAAAAAAAAAAATATATTATTTTTTTTAACTTTTAGAAAATATATCTTCAAACTCATTGTGAGCTTGAAGCCCATTTCAAAATCGCTGACATATATAGGATTAAAGTGGCTATTTTTATATTTTGTTTGCGGTATTGGCCTTTATTTTATATTTCTTATAGAGAGACAGACAGTAGGCTGACAGGAAATGGGGGAGAGAGATGGGGGGGGGGGGGTGACATGCAGTATAAATACCGACTGGTATGTGGATGAGTGCTTTCCTCTATGGCCATTGGCCAGCATGTACAACTCATACTTACCTGGCAGGGGAGACACCATGATCACGAAGGTCGGTTCACCCTCGGCGAGGCTCAGCCATTGCACGCCGTGCTTTGCTGACCCGGGCGAATTCCCCAAATGTGGGAATCTCGACTGCACAATTTCTGGTAGTGGGGGACTGCGTTCGCGCTCTCCCCTGATTAAGTGTTGAAAACATGCGGATAGTGCTGGAGAGGAGCCCTACGGGCTGCTGCTTACGACCATACCACCCTGGAAACGACCGATCTTGGAATATAAGCAGGGCAAGCGCACAGGCCACGCCCACATCATTAAACCACAGCCCCAATTGCCCGGCTCTCCACTCGGACCCGGGAAGCCTCGGGCCCCCACCGGGGTGCCAGGCCCGACAGCCAGCTAAACCCACGACCCGGCTCTCCATCCGAACCCGGGCACCCACTCTTAAGCACCCCCCCCCCCGGAACCTTCACAATGTAATACCAGGTGCTGTAAGCTTTCCATTAGCGCATTGGCTGCTGCCATCTGCTGTACATGGGCCGTACCTGCCACCGCTGCCTTTGCTTACGGCCATACCACCCTGAACACGCCCGATCTCGTCCGATCTCGGAAGCTAAGCAGGGTCGGGCCTGGTTAGTACTTGGATGGGAGACCGCCTGGGAATACCACGTGCTGTAAGCTTTTTCATGTCGGCATACTGAATGAGCAACTGTCATTCATGAATGGCCAAGCAAAACACTGGATCATTGTGCACCACTAACTTTTTGCACCCCAAAGCGCATGGGCCACGCCTTCATCATTAAACCACACCCCCAGTCCGACAGGCCCCGCTTTCGACCCGGACACCCGCTCTTAGCCACCCACCCAAGACGCCCTAAACCCAGCCGCGGGAGCACAGAGCCACCTCGGACTGTGAAACAACGCACGTGCTGTGTCGTTGGGCTGCCCACGCCAAGTGTGTGCGTGCACGCGCGCCGTCAAGCGCTTGACCGGCGCGGCTAGAGGCTTCGCCGGCCGCCGTGGCAAGCGGGTAGAATTACTCGGGTCTCTCTTCATGACGAATAAGCCTTTCGCCTTTTACTAAAGACTTCCGTGGAGAGGGACGTTGATGAGTTATGGCTATTTTTGGAAGGCCTTGCCCATCGCACAAGGCCAGCTCAGCTGTTGAAGAAAATGACAGGGAGCACAGTGGTGCGCTTGGACGTCTGAGTGCAAATAGGTGTGAGCGCTTTGACTAATAGTATCGAAGGTTTTCAAAATGTGTCAAAGTGTTAAGATCTACAAGCTCACATACTGCCACTGTGTCTTGTTATGTGTGCTTAATACATGGCTGTTGGGTACCGCAAAGAGGCCATTGTTACGCCCACGTGGAGGGGACTAGTCGTTGTCTGACCGGCAGGGGACTGGTATGTGGAGGAGTGCTTTCCTCTATGGCCAGCATGTACAACTCATACTTACCTGGCAGGGGAGACACCATGATCACGAAGGTCGGTTCACCCTCGGCGAGGCTCAGCCATTGCACGCCGTGCTTTGCTGACCCGGGCGAATTCCCCAAATGTGGGAATCTCGACTGCACAATTTCTGGTAGTGGGGGACTGCGTTCGCGCTCTCCCCTGATTAAGTGTTGAAAACATGCGGATAGTGCTGGAGAGGAGCCCTACGGGCTGCTGCTTACGACCATACCACCCTGGAAACGACCGGTCTTGGAATATAAGCAGGGCAAGCGCACAGGCCACGCCCACATCATTAAACCACAGCCCCAATTGCCCGGCTCTCCACTCGGACCCGGGAAGCCTCGGGCCCCCACCGGGGTGCCAGGCCCGACAGCCAGCTAAACCCACGACCCGGCTCTCCATCCGAACCCGGGCACCCACTCTTAAGCACCCCCCCCCCCCGGAACCTTCACAATGTAATACCAGGTGCTGTAAGCTTTCCATTAGCGCATTGGCTGCTGCCATCTGCTGTACATGGGCCGTACCTGCCACCGCTGCCTTTGCTTACGGCCATACCACCCTGAACACGCCCGATCTCGTCCGATCTCGGAAGCTAAGCAGGGTCGGGCCTGGTTAGTACTTGGATGGGAGACCGCCTGGGAATACCACGTGCTGTAAGCTTTTTCATGTCGGCATACTGAATGAGCAACTGTCATTCATGAATGGCCAAGCAAAACACTGGGTCATTGTGCACCACTAACTTTTTGCACCCCAAAGCGCATGGGCCACGCCTTCATCATTAAACCACACCCCCAGTCCGACAGGCCCCGCTTTCGACCCGGACACCCGCTCTTAGCCACCCACCCAAGACGCCCTAAACCCAGCCGCGGGAGCACAGAGCCACCTCGGACTGTGAAACAACGCACGTGCTGTGTCGCGGGGCTGCCCACGCCAAGTGTGTGCGTGCACGCGCGCCGTCAAGCGCTTGACCGGCGCGGCTAGAGGCTTCGCCGGCCGCCGTGGCAAGCGGGTAGAATTACTCGGGTCTCTCTTCATGACGAATAAGCCTTTCGCCTTTTACTAAAGACTTCCGTGGAGAGGGACGTTGATGAGTTATGGCTATTTTTGGAAGGCCTTGCCCATCGGACAAGGCCAGCTCAGCTGTTGAAGAAAATGACAGGGAGCACAGTGGTGCGCTTGGACGTCTGAGTGCAAATAGGTGTGAGCGCTTTGACTAATAGTATCGAAGGTTTTCAAAATGTGTCAAAGTGTTAAGATCTACAAGCTCACATACTGCCACTGTGTCTTGTTATGTGTGCTTAATACATGGCTGTTGGGTACCGCAAAGAGGCCATTGTTACGCCCACGTGGAGGGGACTAGTCGTTGTCTGACCGGCAGGGGACTGGTATGTGGAGGAGTGCTTTCCTCTATGGCCAGCATGTACAACTCATACTTACCTGGCAGGGGAGACACCATGATCACGAAGGTCGGTTCACCCTCGGCGAGGCTCAGCCATTGCACGCCGTGCTTTGCTGACCCGGGCGAATTCCCCAAATGTGGGAATCTCGACTGCACAATTTCTGGTAGTGGGGGACTGCGTTCGCGCTCTCCCCTGATTAAGTGTTGAAAACATGCGGATAGTGCTGGAGAGGAGCCCTACGGGCTGCTGCTTACGACCATACCACCCTGGAAACGACCGGTCTTGGAATATAAGCAGGGCAAGCGCACAGGCCACGCCCACATCATTAAACCACAGCCCCAATTGCCCGGCTCTCCACTCGGACCCGGGAAGCCTCGGGCCCCCACCGGGGTGCCAGGCCCGACAGCCAGCTAAACCCACGACCCGGCTCTCCATCCGAACCCGGGCACCCACTCTTAAGCACCCCCCCCCCGGAACCTTCACAATGTAATACCAGGTGCTGTAAGCTTTCCATTAGCGCATTGGCTGCTGCCATCTGCTGTACATGGGCCGTACCTGCCACCGCTGCCTTTGCTTACGGCCATACCACCCTGAACATGCCCGATCTCGTCCGATCTCGGAAGCTAAGCAGGGTCGGGCCTGGTTAGTACTTGGATGGGAGACAGCCTGGGAATACCACGTGCTGTAAGCTTTTTCATGTCGGCATACTGAATGAGCAACTGTCATTCATGAATGGCCAAGCAAAACACTGGATCATTGTGCACCACTAACTTTTTGCACCCCAAAGCGCATGGGCCACGCCTTCATCATTAAACCACACCCCCAGTCCGACAGGCCCCGCTTTCGACCCGGACACCCGCTCTTAGGCCTGGGCTACACGACTCTGGGCCCCTCAAACGGAGGTTTTTGGAAACTGATAAATAAGTGGAGATTTTCGAAAAGATCCGGATGGTGGAGCTGTGTAGTCATGCGAAATGGAGTTTTTGAGGAAGGATGACGTCACCTCCCTAGTCGCGCATGTTTGTTGTTGCTTTTAATACTGAGCATGCTTATCAGTTCGTGGATTGAAAAACGAACTACTTCCGAGGTGAAAGCGAGGTTACCATAGAAACGACAACAAACACGATGGCAGCTGTATACAGAGTCATGTATCTTTGGTGGGCACTTTTGGGACTTTTGGGACTTTTACAAGTCAATTTAGCATTAGCACACCAACTGCACCCACCACTTCACCACGACACAAAGACGTCTGATGCGCGCAATAGTAATGGATGGTCCGCAGCGTCCGCGGTTCAAAGTCCGCAAGAGACGCCGATTTTGGGTCAGACCCTGACTGACAGGTCGAACCAGTGAGTGGTGGGACAAATTCGAGGCAGGGGTTGTGGTTGAGGAGGAGTGGAAGGAAACCTTCAGAATGTCGAGAGTATCACTGGTGTCACTGGCTGAGCGTCTTCGTCCTCACATAGAGGTACGATGATTTCCTTTTTTGCATAATGTTCTGATGACCTAGAATGCCTGTGGTCATTTAATTATACGTCGTTCTAGGGCTAGGTCATTCCTATAGTATTCAGTGCCATTTGTGTCCCACTCCCCAGGTAGGCTACAGCATATCTTGTGTAAAAATAAACACTAATTCTAAAAGGTTTATACAATTAAATATTTTCTAGTATGTGTACCTCAGAGTGAAATGAATATAAAACAATCCCTTTGATTTTAGTACAGGTATAGGCTATGCTACAATTTCATGTCCCTATGATGTTTATTCAGCTTCAGTTACAATTATATGTAACTAGGTAATCAAGTTAAAAAAAAAAAAAAAAAAGAAATTCTTATTGTATAGTATAGTTGTCATGCTTCTCATCAAATGTTATTAATTGTGATATTTTTAATGCTTAAAATATTGAAATCAATGTTTGTCCATGACTATACTGTCCCCCTGTTACACTGATGCAAATCCACCTGTAAATGTCCCCTGACTTTCTAGCCACATGACTTCAGAAAGTACTAAGTAGCATATATTTGAGGGGTGCCAGTCCCTCCTAATTCAATGTTTGTTTTGTCTCAATGTTTGTTTTACATCATGTTGTAAGATAATAAGAGCGCCCCTCACTTCACAGGGGTGTGATTATTTTTTATCAATGTTTTAGGTTGTGTTACTGTTGTGTAAACATGTCTCCCCTGTTGTGCTTAAATATCAAGACAATTTATACATTATCATACATCTGAAAATATGATTCAACATATTAAAATCTTACTGTGTTCGCAATGTGATACCATATTCTTCATTACATGAGGAGTAATGGCCATTTTTAGAATGAAATGTCCCCCCCTGTTTAATATGTCCAAAATGTGTCCCCCTGTTCCTCTCTCTAGTTCCAGTGTTCCAGTGTTCCAGAGTAAATGTATACTCAAGACTAGGTTAAAAACCTTTCTCTACGACAAAGCCTATAGCTAGACACCCTTATGACAAAGTCATAAGGGTGAGAACTGAGTAAGGGGAACCTCCTGCCAAAACCTGCACCTGTGTTGTGTGTCTGCTAAATACCATAGTCGTACATTGTTTGTGTGGGTTTGTCTCCCAGCAGTGCTTGTAATATACACTATATAGGTTCCAGTAAGGCCTGCCACTAACCCAACATCCGGGGAATCCCTCCCCGGAGTCTCTTTTCGTCCTCCACTTCGCAGTTCTGTGGACCCCTAATATTAACCCCCAATTGACTGCCGAGTGTGACCGTGGACCAGGCCTCTTCATGGAGCCCATCAGAAGTGTGACCGTGGACCCGGCCTCTTCATGGAGCCCATCAGAAGTGTGACCGTGGACCCGGCCTCTTCATGGAGCCCATCAGAAGTGTGACCGTGGACCAGGCCTCTTCATGGAGCCCATCAGAAGTGTGACCGTGGACCAGGCCTCTTCATGGAGCCCATCAGAAGTGTGACCGTGGACCTGTCTCTCTTCTATTCTTTCTTCCTATTCTCTCTACCCCCCCTCTACCCCGACACGGTCGAGGCAGATGGCCGCCCACCCTAGAGTCGGGTTCTGCCTGACGTTTCTTCCTAAAGGGGAGTTTTTCGTTACCATTGTCACAATATTGCTTGCTCTGGGTGGACTTTGTTGGTTGTAAAGAGTCCACCCAGAGCAAGCAATATTGTGACAATGGTAACGAAAAACTCCCCTTTAGGAAGAAACGTCAGGTTGTCTCAAGACACTTTACAATGTAGTTTCTGGTTTTATCCTCTTAGCAGATTTTATATTGACCTGTACTTTCATTGAACTGTACCCATTCTACAAACTGTTAATACAATTTTCTATTAAATCAATCAGGGGGAGAAAACAGTGATGAGAGCTCCAGTGGAAGTACTGAAGAAGGTAGCCATAACGCTGTACTACCTCAGTGACCAAGGGAGACAGCGGAAGACAGCCAACTCCTTTGGCTTGTCAAAACAGTGTGGCCCTCATTTATCAATTGAGTGTAAAATCTGCCCCAAATTCGAGTGTGGGTTTCGTAGTACACCCACGTCGCCCCGGCATTTATAAAGTGATCGCAAACAGCTGATCTTTCCTTAATTTTGTTCTCACGTTAATAAATGTCACGGCTGAATTTGATCTGGCACGCCCTAAGAAATCAAGCCTCGCCCTCGTTTTTGCGACATGAACAACGGCAATACGTTTCCTGAAACCATGGTTACATGAAAAAATAGGTTTCTCCCGTGCCTTGCTGCCCGCCTCACCCCCCTCTCTCATACACACGCACAGCACGCACACGCAACTTGCAAGCCCAACTAACTGGTGTGTTGTTAAACAAATAAAGAACGAACACCTGCATGAATTAAATAAAGCGTGCGTGCGGGGGGTGAGGCGGGCAGCAAGGGAAGCGAAGCGAGAGGAGAAACAGACAACTAAATAAAGTTGTAGGCCTACCCTGTGACAGGGTAGGCCTACAACTTTATTTAATTCATGCAGGGTCCCTGTCTGTTTCCCACTCACCTCGCTTGCCTTGCTGTCATGCACGCACGCACCTACATGACACATTAAATAAAGCTGTCTGTTTCTCCTCTCGCTTCGCCTCCCTTGCTATGCCCGCCTCACCCCCCGCACGCACGCACGCACATATCGCTATTTGCAACTTTCACTGTGTGTTGTTAGTTGTATATTAAATTATTAAAGTATTTTTAATTTAATATACAACAAGATATATTAGTGAACGAAAACCTGAACCTGTGAACCATAATTAAATAACAAATAGGCACACACACGCTGCTGTTTTGCAGGTGCTCCTCCTGTCCTGTCCTGTCTGTCTGTATGTCTGTCTCTCTCTATCACAGTGGTCCGTCCGTGACCAACTGACCATGCACGTTCCGACGTTCGCCAGTCTATTTAGATTGCCTCACAGTCGTTAGTCACTGCAGTGGCCGGGCTGTCATTATATGAATATGAATGTGCAGCCAAAACCATAGCCTCATGTGGCTGGTGCATGGGCTGGCTGGGTAATATACCTATATCTCCGATGCAGTTCCCACTTGCGCTGGGAGCCTGGCACGGTACATTTGGCATTCGAGCGACCCGTCGGGTTTATTATATTGCACATACCGTAAGAAAGACATCGGCCTTCATGCTGTAGATTAGGCTACAGTAGGCTATACCTGCACGTTGGGACTCTCCGCAGCTGAGCTGCAGCAATGCTACACTATACTCTCCAACGTCCCGTCATGGAAATATTTCAGCACAGACATCCCAAATCCTTGCATGTATGCGCTAATGCAAAACACTGTTTAAATGGCTTAAGCATCTCTTGCAACATTGTTTTTAATTGCGCGATTTTATCTCCTACTAATTTCATATGACACATGTATTCCTTAACATTGTTATTTATTTATTTTTTACATGTAGCCCATACATTATACATACATTTTATATAAACATTTTAGGAGTGAATACATATATGTTTAGATGCCTGTGACAGCCTCTCAGCAGTTCAGACAAGGCTGCTCCGCTTCAGAAAAAAAGCGTACGCCAGCTCGCGACCAGACGTGACTATTTGTCCTACTCAAGTTCAATTTCAAGCTTTGCCGGAAATGTTAAATGCCGAAAATGTCGGTAATTTCGGCGTGCGCCCATATTTTGGCGTACGCACGGTTGATAAATGAGGGCCTAAGTCTCCAACATTGTCCGGGAGGTTTGTACAGCCATAACTGTCCATCTAGACCCACAGTACATCAGGCTGCCTTTCACAGAACCTGAAGCAGAAGAACTTGTCACCCGTTTTGAACACTCGTATGGCATACCACAGTGTTTGGGGGCCATCGATCGCACCCACATTGAAATAAAGCAGCCAACCACCAACTCCAAGGATTACATCAACAGGAAGGGGAGATTTTCGCTCCAAGCCACCTGTGATTATAGACATCACTTTATGGATGTTGTTGTGAAATGGCCTGGGACTCCGGAGTGTTCACGACGCTCGGGTCTTCGCAAACTCAAAATTAAAAAATGTCCATTTCAAGACTGCCCGCATCCCTGCATTGGAAAAGAGGATTGTGGAGGATGAAGACCCCATCCCTATATTCCTTCTTGGAGACCCGGCATATCCTTTAATGCCGTACCTAATGAAGGAGTATGCCAATGGGGGGTGCAATCCCCAACAGCAGTACTTTGGCCTGTCTCTGTGCAGAGGCCGGATGGTCATAGAGTCAGGGGCGGCGATATAGGCGAGGCAGGCGAGGCAGTCGCCTCAGGGCCCGGGGGGGCCCGGCCGGCCGGCCGGCCGCTCCGATGCGTGGTAAACTGTATACTCTCTCTCTCACTCTCTCTCTCTGGCTCTCTCTCCCACAAACACGCTGTTAAGTTACCGCAACTAAGACTACATTTCCTGTCAATAATAAGCAGTGTAAAATGTAGTTCATTGGGAGTTAAAGGGTGACGCTTTATTGTGAAGGGCCCTGCACGGCGCAGGCAGGAAATAGAGGGTTTAACCTGGGCTGCTTGGCTGCACTTTAGAGTACTAGAGTAGATGGATTTGCTCCGGTATGTCCGCTGTCACGCTGTGTCTGTATACAGTTGTTAGCCCTGCACTGCAATCGCCTGATAAAGTTGAGTTTTGATTATTTGAACAGTCATAAACAAGACATAAAATTACCACAGGCAAAAGAGGGCAAGATAGATGGAGTAAGGTGGAATACAAACACAACAGCAGCAGCTCCATCCACATGCACTGGAGGTGAGTGAAGTCGCAATGAAAGGAATACCAAGACAACAACAGTAGCCTAATCATACAGATGGACGGACATGCCCACGTGAACTTTATCACTTCATTATCACTGAAACATTAAGAGACTATTTAATCAACTTTCCCGAATCCCGAAGCTGTCCCATTCATCACAGCCATGTACAGTAGCCTACAGACGGCAGGCACAAGTGAGTAGCAGCCCTACACCCTCCAGTATTTGATTACCTCCGTCAGGAATGAATGGTTATGGACATTTCAACATGTAACGTGTTTTTCAATATGCAACCTGTGTATTCATTGCGGGTCTGCTGCAACTGAGCCACATTTAGCCAGGGGTTTAGTCCGAAGTGGTATTATTTACGGTCCCGTTCGGCGTTCGGTGGTGGCGCGGGGGGGGGGGGGGGGGGGGGTAGGGCCCGGGCTGTCAATCTCGCCTCGGGGCCCGTGGGACCTTCCAGCCGCCACTGCATAGAGTGCGCCTTTGGGCGATTGAAGGCCAGGTTTGGGGTCCTTAAGAAGGCAATGGACATAAATATGATCGATCTCCCGTTTGTCATTTATGCATGTTTTGTTCTTCACAACTATTGCGAGGTCTGTAAGGAGACTATTGATGACAGCATTGTGAGGGAAGCTGTTCAGTTTGACAGGGACTTCCAGCCTCCCACGCAAAATAACCGAAGAACAGAGTCAGACTGCAATGAAACGGAGGGGAAGAGAGTCAGAAGGGTACTGACCAAGTTTCTTGACCCTTGACCTATTCAGACCGGGAGAGCATGGGCATCTGTGTCATTTTAGATTTCTTTTGAGTGTTGGGCATAACAAATTGGCACAGTTACAAGCTCACAGCGCACCACTTTGTGTGGCGTGCCACACTGCAAGCTTGTACATCTTGAAAGTGTTGAATGCTTTCTGTTTTGTTTGTATTGTTTACTATTTTCAAAAACATTTGTTTACATTTTGAACATGTGAAGCTGCAGTGAGTAATTTTCTTAAGCTAATTTTGATGCATATACTTTCTCTTTAATACATTCTCAATACGGGACGGGAAATAGGTGGGTTTGAGAATGAGATTTTAGTTTATTACAGTTTGCACAGACAGTTTATAGCAGACACAAGCCATTTGAGTTTTTGTTTTGTGTTCTTATTTTTTCAGTGAGTGGCAAATGAGACCCATGAGAACTGGGACAGCATGTGTGCTGTGATTTATGTTATTATGTTTAGTTAGTCCTTCCCTTGTGTTGCTACCTTGTCGTGGTGGGAAGGCTTGTGTGTCTCCGTGACTCTGAGGGCTATACCGGAGGGGGTTCATACCAATACCCCCGGCAGGTTCAACCAAGCCGGGCAGGTCTCAGGGGAGAGGCTAGACGAAAAGCAGCACCTGGTCACCTGGTTGGATGTGGGGGTAACCTCACCCCGTCAAAAGAACGTCGTTACAGAAACACGAAAAAGAGCCAAATGTTTGAGCAGATTCTTGTAGGTGGTCTTGAAATGTATATGTTTTTTTAGTGCAATGACAAACATTTCTTTACAGATTTGTAGCTTATATACTGTTCAGTTCAGGTTGTATGTCCATGGCACAAAACATTTCAAATACAATAATATTTTTGGGTCACGGCCTGAAAAGGTTGAGAACCTGAGTTATAACAGTGAAGCAACAAAACTGTAAAGCTGAGCCAACATATTTGCTATCTAACAAAATAAACTAAATTTGGCATTACAAAACCTTTCGTTTTTATCATGTGTGTATATGTAGTTTATACTGTACATTTGTGTTCTGTACAAGAGGTAATTTAATTGAAAAACTGTAAATAGAAAAGGCATAGGGTGCAATGACATAACAGTCCTAACTCAAGTACATCCATCCACATGACATGTATACACTATCCTTTCAATGTGGTCTTATGTGCAAATGCCAAAAAAAACATCCAGCCACATAGGTATTGTATACACTATACATTACATTATTTTTAATAGCAATCCAGAAGCTTATGCCAGGCTTAAATGAAACATTAGGCTGGAAGAATGAATGAATGAATAAAGCTTTATTTCAAACAATGACATTCAAAAAGTGCATTAATGCAATATAAAATAAATAATTCTATAAACAAACAGAAACTGGAACAAACACCCGCACACTGCCTTCAAATGCTGTGACCAACTTTTATTCAGGGAAACCGCAACGTTTCGGCCTATGCGGCCTTCATCATTGTTCCTTTTTCATTTTTGGGGCACCGTACCCTCTCCTACGCACCTGTCGCCTGTAGGTGTGCAAAAGCTTTTTAATAAACAAACAGAAAAAACAAGCCTCACTGGCCTAAAGTGCTATTCCTTCTATGCATACTTCTTTCTATGCATGAGGAGAGAAATTAATACATTCTGGATGGGAACCTGTTTTAAGCATTATGTATGGTTGGAGGACGAGGTTGAGTGCTGCTGATCAGTGTCACTTTACAATACAAAGCAACAACCTCCATGTCTAGAGTCAACAGATCGAGTCGGACCAGCCCGCCGGAGCCTTATCATCTCCTCCCAGTGTGAGTCCACGGCCAAATACAGATAATTCTGGGGTGACATGAAAAAGGTTGAGCACCACTGACAGAAACAGAAACACACAGAAAACTCAGGATATAGAAGATATTTGTAGAATCGTCCTCAGGTGTAAATGGGTTAAGCAGATTTTGTGAGATCTTCAAACAAAGCCTGTCTGTAAGATAACTGGGTGATGTGTTGTGGTGTGGTATTTGGTTGTGGAGATGAGATGGTGTGTGATGGGACAAAAATGGATGCAGGGTTGTAGGAGAACTGAGCTGGATGTGATGAGACTGTGTGAGATGGGTTATGTAGGGGCGGAGGGTTGTGCTGGGTAGGATGCTGTGGTGTGGTATGTAGTTGTGGAGATGAGATGGTGTGTGATGGGAGATGTATGGATGCAGGGTTGTAGGAGAACTGAGCAGGATGTGATGAGACTGTGTGAGATGGGTTATGTAGGGGCGGAGGGTTGTGCATGTGTGTGTAAGTGCTACTTTGGGGTAATATGGTGGCTGAGGAGGTTGCATCATTTGCATCATAAGGTTAAAACCGTTGTTGATTGTGGATGTGAGCTGTGCAATATTTGATGTGATTTGGTTGAGATTCTGTGTGTTCTGTGTTTCTGCTTTTTCCATGAGTTTAAGCATGCTCTTCTTCAGTTCCAGGTCTTCTTGGGCTGCATCCACCGGAGCCCTTCTCTTCAGCTTTTCGTACCTGTAGCCTTGTAGTTTGGCCTTGAATAAAATAATAGAATACTTTACTTACAAAACTTAAAAATCACAGCTGTGTGAAGTGAGGGGCGCTAATATACTAAAGTCTAACTCGTGTTGCTAGGATTAGGTGATGTAAAACAAACTGTGTCAAAACAAACATTATCTTTATTGTTAATGGGATTTAATTTGTTTGTTATAGGGACAAAACAAATAAATGTCTCCTCATTGTCAATGGCGTTTTTAAAACAAACATTAAACCTGTATATAGAGCACCCCTCAAAAACAAGCAGACAGAATTACATTTGGCACCTATAAACAATTATCTAGCTACTGTAGCATACAACTGTGAATACAAAATAGCATATTGACGTATTCTATTCCATTCTACTTTATTAAAAACATTTTCCAAAAGATATTTATTAACATGCTGGGGAAATTAGCCTATGTAACACTGTTCCTTGCTGCCCGCCTATCCTGTTACAGTTACGTGTACAGTACAAGTTAAAACACAAATACAAGACACCGTTTCCTTAACCAAAAGTGAGGACCACAAACATACCTGAAGTAGACTCCGTCTTTCCTTCACGACCGAGGCGGACACTCCTGCAGACGTAGCACCATCATCAACGGACGCTCCGTCCGAATCGTGCCCGCCGCCGGTCCCGGTATCCACAGCCACATGATCCACAGCCACAGATGATAAGGCTCCGGCGGGCTGATCCGACTCGATGTCCGTTGACTCTATGCCACTAGATATGGAGGTTGTTGCTGGAGAGCCACCCCAAATCTCCCCACAGAGCTCGAAGAAGACTAGTACGACGCTACCGTGTCCACTTCGGCGTCCTGTGTCAACGGCACAACGATATTTGGCACGGATGCCCTTGAGCTTGGTCGATATGATCAACTTGGTCGCGGACCCCTTTGCATGAGGAAATCTTTTCCCCACCAGTTTAGCCTCTTCTGTGTCAGGATACTGTTCCTCAAACTCCTCCTTGATGTCGGCATATTTTGTGTAACAACTCTCCCAGTCCACATTGTCTTGTGCCTTCTTGGTTTTGTATTGTAAAGTGACGCTGAGCAGCAACTCAACCTCGTCCTCCGTCCATACATAACTGGTATCGTTTTGTTTTTGCTCGTCATAATTTGAATATCGCGCTCTGTCTGTCTGCACGCCTTGTTTGTTTTGTTTTTAGTACTACCGGGTTACGGGGGGTATTTATTGGGAAACCAGCTCACTGCGCATGCTCAGAACATTTTTCTATTGCGTTACATATTTCTTATCGCCACCTACTGGCCTGGGATGCTTGTTGGAGTCAAAAATGATCGTTTTGGGTTGTATGTGTGGACACAGATATCTTTGTCGTATGGGCCCCACAACGGAGTACGAAAATATCCGTTTTATAAAAACCTAGAGATGTATAGCCCAGGCCTAACTGTAACTAGGAAGACAGGAACTCTAGGCAAAGAAACACAAAACCAAGGCAACAACTAAACTGAGGCTAAAGCGTAGCAGCGTAGATATAGGGGTTCCAACCTAATGGAGCTAGATACTAAGAAGATACTACTAGACATGATACTGAGAAGATACTAGACAAGATACTACTGACATGATTCTGCTGACAACATACTGACATGTTACTAGACATGATGCTATACAATGAATGTCAATGATACTGACATTATACTGACCATGATATTGACATGATACTGACATGATATTGACAAGATACTCAAAGTTCACGGTCCGAGGAGCGGACCGTGACAGTACCTCCCTCCCAACGGACGGCTCCAAGACATCCAACAAGGACCACCAAACAAGGGTGGGTGGTGGGGGTCAGGAGGAGAGAACCAGAAGCAGGGAAACAAGGGCAGAACAAGGGGCAGAGTGGGGCAGAACCAGGGCAAGGAACAAAACAGAACTGGCAGGGTCAGGGCAAAAATACTGGGCCAGTAGAACTGGACAGGACAGGGCAAGGGAAGGGCAAAAACATGTGACTCCAGGCTAAAAGACAGAGGAGCAGACGAACAGGTAAATACAGACATAAGAAAGGACAAATACAAGCACAACCAAACCAGACAGACACAAAACACAGCCAACAGACATCACAGACTATAGCCGACAGCAGACAGCTAGTTGTAATTCTGAACTGGACAGAGACACAAGAAAACACTGACAGAGACAGAGGACAGGGCAAAAACGTAGAGACTCACACAGATAGACAGGAGGGCAGACACACAGACAGACATGCAGAAAGGCACATAGACAAACACAAGCACCAACTGAGACATACCAACAGACAAACAGATTACCTGACAAACTGCCAGGCAAGCAGACATACAGGCGACTTGACACAACAACATGTGGGAAAACAAGTGGGAGGAAAAACTGGACTGGGGAGTAAACAGGCGGGCAAGCTGACTGGCAGACAGACTAGCAGACAAACACAAGGGGAGACAAGCTGACAGACAGAATGGGAGATCGGTAGACGGGCTGGGTAGTGGACTAGCTAAACCTCTTTCTGTAGGGCCGGCCATAACAGGATGGAACAGAGGGGGCTGAGAAGAGGAAGCAGTTTGGGGAAAATGAGGGACAGAGATGTGGGGAACAAATGTCCTGGTGGAAGGGAAAACAGTGGAGTTGGACTGGGGAACTGGAGACGGAGGGCTAACTACAAGAGGGACAGAACTACAGACTGGGCCAAGGCCTGGGCTACAGACAGGGCTGGAGACAGGGCTACAGACAGGGTTGGGGACAGGGCTACAGACAGGGCTGGAGACAGGGCTACAGACAGGGTTGGGGACAGGGCTACAGACAGGGCTGGAGACAGGGCTACAGTCAGGGTTGGGGACAGGGCTACAGACAGGGCTGGAGACAGGGCTACAGACAGGGCTACAGACAGGGCTGGAGACAGCTGACACAGACATGGGCAGGGTGTCGGCGGGGTCAGTCAACCAGAGTTCAGACGGGGTGTCGGCGGGTTTGGCCGACCAGAGTTCGGGCAGAACATCGGCGGGGCAAGCCGATGCAGGTTCCAACAGGGTGTTGGCAGGGACAGCCAATGCAGGCTTGGACAGGGTGTCGGTCGGCAACAGCAGTACCTCGGCGTTGCTGGGTAGCAGCAGCGGAGACTCACTGTCAGCGTTGCTGGACAGCTGAGGAGGTTCACCGTCGCTGGGCGGTGGTGCACGCTGGTCGCCGGGCGGTGGTGCACGCTGGTCGCCGGACGGTGGTGCACGCTGGTCACCGGACAGTGGTGCACGCTGGTCGTTGAGCTGCAGTGGAGACTCAACGACACTGGACAGCAGCAGAGACTTGCGGTCACTGCCGCTGGACAGGAGTGGAGCCTTCACGTGGCTGGGCAGCAGTAGGGGCTCACCGCCTTTGACTCTGGGCTGCTCTGTGCCGTTGGGCAGCGGAGAGTGCTGACGGCGTCTGGAGGAGGAACCACGCCTTTTCCTGGCGGGGGCCCGGTTCCCCACACAAAGGGCCAGACGAGAACCCTCAAACGGGTCTAGAGCTGGAGACAGTTCAGGACAAACGGGTTCAGGAAAGGCAGGAACAGAGCAGTTAGATAGCGGGCTAGTGGGCGCAGGGCTGGCAGGCTGGAGGTTCACAAACCCAATTCTGATGGGCTGGCATGCAGACTGGGCACTAGCAGGCTGAGGGCTGGCATGTAGGTGGCTTGCATCTGCCAGGCTGGCTGGCTGAGAAGACTGCAGGCGAGAAGATCGTACACACGCATGGTACGCATCCAGAGCAGTCCATATCTCTTTAATCGGACCTGCAAGCTCGCCGGCCAGCTTAGGCCTGGAATAAGCCATCCGGAGGGCCCTTTTCAAATTCTCAACCTTTTGTTCAAGGCTAATGGAGGACTGGAGGCTATACACAACAATTGACTCAATGTAGCTCATCACCTCTCTTAGTCCAAAATCTGCATTGTCGTCCGCTGGGTCCATACTGGTTGGTTCGTACTGTTACGAGTGAGTACGGATGAGGACCCAAATGCAGAGCAATATAACTTTAAAGGATTTATTAAACAAACTGAGGTTCTTCCATAAACAGGGCAAAGAAGGTAGGACAAAAGCACAGAAACCATACAGGAACTCACACCACAGGGAACCAACAAGAACATAATGCAAACACAGGACTTAAATACACACAGGATAACAGGGCACAGGTGAAACAAAAATACAATCAACATTAGGATAGGCTGGGGGACTAAAAGGGCACAGGTGGAAACACTGACAAATTACAAGGCAGGATAGACAAGGTAACTAACTGTAACTAGGAAGACAGGAACTCTAGGCAAAGAAACACAAAACCAAGGCAACAACTAAACTGAGGCTAAAGCGTAGCAGCGTAGATATAGGGGTTCCAACCTAATGGAGCTAGATACTAAGAATATACTACTAGACATGATACTGAGAAGATACTAGACAAGATACTACTGACATGATTCTGCTGACAACATACTGACATGTTACTAGACATGATACTATACAATGAAATTATAGACAAATCTTTATTTACAATTGTGGCCTAGCAAAAGCCTTTGAGTGGGGAGGAATTGGGCTAAAATAATAAAGTAATCAATCATTTGGAGGCTCACCTCTGCAACTTCAGTTGGTTCTCCCACTGTGTTGGCTGGACGGGAGCTACAATCATAAACATGCAGGAGGTCGGAGGAGCACACAACACATAACTCATTATTGCTTAGTTGACAGTTAGCTCAGTGCTTTGCACGACATTAGCTTTAATATACATAAACACATTGTAGTTGTACATGGCATTTTATACTCACTCAACTCACAGGGTTTGAAAAAGATATCAATGTGCTTCTGTTTACCTCTTTTTGACCCTTTCATTGTGTTTATATCTTCTTTCTTTCACAACAAAACAAGGAGAACATCAAACACAGTCAGTGACCATCAAGTTGGCAAGCATGCCAACTGCTATTGTTTCTGTAGCCTACACCAGTGGTTCCCAAAGGGATTTCTACGGCTGTAGCTGACACGGTGTGACTTGGTGCAGGAGTAAATGCAGGGAGGACGACCGGAGTACTGGAACAGGAACTTTATTGCTTTCTACACACAGGAAAACTTAGGAAAACAAGATGCCTCGCAGGGCTTGTAGACAACCAAGGGAACACACACGCAACGTGTCAAGGAACAAATAAGATAGCACACAGAATCACACACCGGGCGTGCTACGCTGTGAAATAGACAGCGGGAGGCAGTAGCTAGCGGGGCAATGTTAGCTGGGATGTTCTTCGGCAATTGCTTCGTACTACTTTCCATTGGTTCAATATGTTAGAAACAACACGTCACATACTTAAAGGGTGTTCAATAGCACTGATTTATGCAAAACAAAAAAACAAAAACCTCAAAAATGGAGTTATGAGGTTTCCTTCCGACAGCAACGATATGACTCATTACACAAACACTTCCTGTTCAATGAAAGAGTCCACAGCTGTTGTAGGCCCAGGAGTTAAGAACCAGACCTACCTGGGCCCTCATCAAAGCCTGTACACTCAAGACACTGCCACCCTTAGATCTCCATATGTTATGACTCTAAATGTTTTGATGAATTGAACAAGGTGGACCCTCTTGCAAACAAGTGTAATGCTTTATTGGGTTGTCCACTCACATTTAACAGTTTTTGTAACTGTTAAATTCTCGCCCTCAGGCGTCTTACTGACACCATGTGGCTAGTGTGTGTATTCTCTGTGTTCATGTCAAGGCGTGGGTTTGTCTATATTATGTGTTCAAATACTGTGTTCATATTTTTGCCAGAGAATCACTGTTTTCTAATTTATATCCACAATAATAAATCTTTGCCTTAAAAAACCTGCCCTATCAACAAATTTCACACATATTTTATATATTTGCTAAATAGTTACTGTATCGATTTCAAATCATTGAAATCGTATCATATTGCCATAATGAACCAATATCATCCATATGTATCATATCATCAATGTATCGTGATACGTAACGCATCGCTGCTAAAATGTATTGTTACACCCCTAGTAGGTCAAACTAAACTGTCACAGTAAAACATGGAATATAGATAGGCTTACTGCTTATTTGATGCACATAACTGCATATAAAGATTCAGCAGTTTGTGGTTGTTCGATGCATGCTCGTCATTTCAATGTATTTGCGTATGTAACTGCTGTGATAAAACGTGCTAATGGCCACCAAGACTAGCTAGCTCACCTGTGAATGACCACATTATCATCATTAAAGGTGTGCTTCCATTGTTTTATGGGGAAGCAACAATGTACCAATGATGGTGGCTCATTTGCAATGACTTGTTCTATTGTTCACCAAACCCTGAACACAGGATGTCAATGATGTCAAGCTTTGAGGAAGAGGGCCTTACATTCTAGAAATGATTCTCAAAGGAAACGTGTCTGGACTGTACGACCGCTTTTACCCTCAGTGATCGGACTAATAACCGACGGTGATGAGAGGGCCTATAGGAGGGAGATAGAGGATCTAACTCTATGGTGCGATAACAACAACCTCTCACTTAACACCAATAAGACCAAAGAAATCATTGTAGACTTTAGGAAGTCCAAAGGTATCCACACCCCTGTTGGAATATGATCTGAATTGTATATATATATTTTATTATTGAGTTCTCTTATTGTGAAGTAACAAAGCCCAGACAGGAAGTGCTTGTTAACTATGTCTATATAACCGGTGTAAATAAACCAACTCAGTGTCGTGTGACGTACTGATTCAGCAACACATAGCTGATGCTATGGTGTGTTTATTTATTTACTTCAGCAGTGTTATTCCTCCGTCTATATTTCTTCACTTTATATTTCTGGTACAACACGCTAAGACAGCTGTGAAACTCAACAGGTTATGGGCCCAGAGAGACCAGATTTATTTACGAGGTGAAAAGTTTGTTGTCGGCGTGCTTTGCCAAGCTAGTCTCGAGTTAGGCTAACAACAGAAGAACAGAACCATGCGGGCTGCTTCGAGTGGTCAGACTCATTGGTCAAGATTGTGTTTCGACGGAGATGCGGAGAGATATATATTGTGGGAGACGAGGATGTTGGGACATCTGAGACTACAGGGGTTGAAGGATATCGTCCTAAAAGATCTCGAGCCACCCGTCGAGGGTGAAGAAGTTGATGTGACCTACGAGGACATGAATGCTTTGGCATATAGAGAGATGGTCCAGTTTTTGGACAGCAAGAGCCTGTCGCTCATTACACGAGCAGCGACGGATGATGGACGCAAGGCACTACAGATCCTAAGAGCCTTTTATGCAGTCAAGGAGCCGGCTGCAGCAGCATCAGGAAATGACGGTGTCGTGAGTACCCAGATCCGAGTGCAGCAGCCGTCTATGCTACACCGGCGAGGGACTGTGAGCGTTGATGACGGTATGATGTGCTACAGATGCGGCGTGAGAGGGCACATCGCCAAAATGTGTGAACGCCAGGAGTGGTGCGAATACTGTCAACGTTCTACACACCGGTACGCGGTCTGCAGAAGGAGGAGACAACAGCGGCGAGATGAGGCACGGAGAGTGTCGGAGAAGAAGAACAACAGCGAGTGAGAGCCGAACGAGGACATCGTGATCGTGTGAGACAGACGGGTCTGATGGTCGACACAGGAGCGACTTCCCATGTCATCACAGACATCACAAAGTTCACAAGTTTCGACGGCAGTTTCCAGCCTAAAGAACACTGTATGGAATTGGCTGACGGCACGAGATGCCATGGAGTGGCGGAGCGCAGAGGAGATGCAAAAGTGATTCTGATCGACAGCAGGGGGCAACGCCACACAACTACCCTGAGACATGCGTTGTACATTCCTACATATCCACAGGACATGTTTTCGGTGCAAGCAGCAACCACCAGAGGTGCCACTGTCATTTTCCAGAAAGGTAAAAATGTTCTGAAGTGCAGAGATACGAGGTTCAAAATATATTTGTACAACAAACTGTATTATTTGAACACTGTGAATGACCAGAAATGTATGGCTAATGGTAATGGTAAAGTGCAGACGCACAGGTTGAAGTGTGTGACCCCACCCATTGTAGAGCAACAGACACCGACTGCAATGCCCATTGTTAATGTTAATGATGATGATGATGATGATGATTATTTTGATGTGCCGAGATGGAGGAGTAGGTCTAAGAGAAATGCTCCACTCCTACCACGAGGGCAGGTTCAGCAGAAAGTGCACGAGGCTGTAGTAGCTACACCTCAGGCAAACCAGACTGTGCAGTCAGATGAGGGCCATGCTAAAAATGAGGCTAAACAGCAGACACGTTACCCTCCCAGAGTGAGGATGAAGCCAGCCTATTTGAGTGACTATGTAACTGTCAGTGCAGAAAAGGTCCCGAAGAACATGGACTATTCCTACAGCTACAGGTTACGAGTCAGACAGCCAGAGGGCAAGAAAACAGTGGGGGAAGCAAGCAAGAAAGCAGTGGGGGACAGAAACGGGATGGTGCATGATTATTGGACTAAACATCACACTAGTACTCAAAACCCAGCTATGCAAAAAAAGATGAGAACACAAAAGAAACCAAAGAGAAAGAAATGTTCATTTGTGTTTGAGTGATCTGATTTTGTGATTTATTTAATCTGCTATTTATTATTGAGTATTTGAAGAAGAGTAATATGTGTATTTAACTTGATGATTGAAACCAGTAATGACAACATGATGACGGATGTCAAAGGTTTAACTTGAGTGTGTTACAGAAGTGTTAAAGATTTGGTTGAAGAGACATATGCATTTTGTATTCTATTGTGAAAAGAAGAGAGGGGAGAAAAAGTGTATATAAGATAAATGTATGAAAAAGAAAATATATCCAATGTGAGATCAAGTGGGGGTGTTGGAATATGATCTGAATTGTATATATATATTTTATTATTGAGTTCTCTTATTGTGAAGTAACAAAGCCCAGACAGGAAGTGCTTGTTAACTATGTCTATATAACCGGTGTAAATAAACCAACTCAGTGACGTGTGTCGTACTGATCCAGCAACACTGCTGATGCCTCCTGGTGTGTTTATTTATTTACTTCAGCAGTGTTATTCCTCCGTCTATATTTCTTCACTTTATATTTCTGGTACAACACGCTAAGACAGCTGTGAAACTCAACAGGCTATGGGCCCAGAGAGACCAGATTTATTAAATTCAAATGAGCTTCATTGGCATGAGAAAGCATATGTTTGCAATGCCAAAGAAAGTGTGAAAATATAACTAAATACAGTTGACAATGGGGTAAGTTGGAGGGGGAACAGCGACCCATCATGATGGTAGAAGCTTACTGTAAAGTCAGGCCCTATGTCCCATGATGATGGTACTTAAAAGTAGACGGCCTAACAGATAATGAATTTATTGATTTCTGGTTGACATTGTACAAATGTAATTTACCCATTGTGCAACGTGAAAGGTTTTAACCCTGTTTTAAACATAGAATGGATGAGTTGTGTAATGTGGTTAAACATGATATATTAATCGTAGCCTTTGAGAGTAGTCATACGGTAATAATGCACAATGAATGGACTGATTGCTAGTAGTATGTTCAGAGGTACTTCCTCATTACAAATTATGGACAGACAGACAGACAGACAGACAGACAGACAGACAGACAGAATGAATTCAGGATACAAAGAAATCACAGCACAATAAATACACAATACATAGAGAGATCACACCATACATTGACAATACTACACAGCTCCTCTTACAGAGAGCATGATGGAATAGGCTACCAGCCACAGTTCAACAGTCATCACATTACACATGTTATGCACAGAACTGAGATGTGGCCTGTTTGTTCACATCTTGTGTGGACAAATCACGTTGAAATGCTTTTTCAGGATTTCTCACTGACAGTATAGTGACCAACCATTACTCTAAGTGACATTCACATGAATCACTAGTCGTTTCCACTCACTTTCATGTTAAGAATATACTTTCAGCGTTCATTTCTATAGTTTTCAACTTGAGAGATGAGTTTCTAAAGTGTTTGGTCTCGCTAACCACGATGAAGAGTTGTGATATTCCCTTCTGAGCGTGAAGCTGGCAGGGAAAAATGGTTTATTTCATATGTTTGCTGCCATTGATGACTGTTCTTAGCTTCCCAGTGGACTCTTGAGGAAGGGAATGTTGTCAGAGTGGATCTCTAAAGACATGTCAAACATGAAAACCGTGCAGGATCAGTTCATCTATGTTTTAATGTAAAGTAATCTGGGCTGCTGTCATGAAACATCCTATAGCATAAACATAAAGTGTATTATTATCCAATTAAATTCAAAAGAGCTTCATTGGCATGAGAAAGCATATGTTTGCAATGCCAAAGAAAGTGTGAAAATATAACTAAATACAGTTGACAATGGGGTAAGTTGGAGGGGGAACAGCGACCCATCATGATGGTAGAAGCTTACTGTAAAGTCAGGCCCTATGTCCCATGATGATGGTACTTAAAAGTAGACGGCCTAACAGATAATGAATTTATTGATTTCTGGTTGACATTGTACAAATGTAATTTACCCATTGTGCAACGTGAAAGGTTTTAACCCTGTTTTAAACATAGAATGGATGAGTTGTGTAATGTGGTTAAACATGATATATTAATCGTAGCCTTTGAGAGTAGTCATACGGTAATAATGCACAATGAATGGACTGATTGCTAGTAGTATGTTCAGAGGTACTTCCTCATTACAAATTATGGACAGACAGACAGACAGACAGACAGACAGACAGACAGACAGAATGAATTCAGGATACAAAGAAATCACAGCACAATAAATACACAATACATAGAGAGATCACACCATACATTGACAATACTACACAGCTCCTCTTACAGAGAGCATGATGGAATAGGCTACCAGCCACAGTTCAACAGTCATCACATTACACATGTTATGCACAGAACTGAGATGTGGCCTGTTTGTTCACATCTTGTGTGGACAAATCACGTTGAAATGCTTTTTCAGGATTTCTCACTGACAGTATAGTGACCAACCATTACTCTAAGTGACATTCACATGAATCACTAGTCGTTTCCACTCACTTTCATGTTAAGAATATACTTTCAGCGTTCATTTCTATAGTTTTCAACTTGAGAGATGAGTTTCTAAAGTGTTTGGTCTCGCTAACCACGATGAAGAGTTGTGATATTCCCTTCTGAGCGTGAAGCTGGCAGGGAAAAATGGTTTATTTCATATGTTTGCTGCCATTGATGACTGTTCTTAGCTTCCCAGTGGACTCTTGAGGAAGGGAATGTTGTCAGAGTGGATCTCTAAAGACATGTCAAACATGAAAACCGTGCAGGATCAGTTCATCTATGTTTTAATGTAAAGTAATCTGGGCTGCTGTCATGAAACATCCTATAGCATAAACATAAAGTGTATTATTATCCAATTAAATTCAAAAGAGCTTCATTGGCATGAGAAAGCATATGTTTGCAATGCCAAAGAAAGTGTGAAAATATAACTAAATACAGTTGACAATGGGGTAAGTTGGAGGGGGAACAGTGACCCATCATGATGGTAGAAGCTTACTGTAAAGTCAGGCCCTATGTCCCATGATGATGGTTCTTAAAAGTAGACGGCCTAACAGATAATGAGTTTATTGATCTTCTGGTTGACATTGTACAAATGTAATTTACCCATTGTGCAACGTGAAAGGTTTTAACCCTGTTTTAAACATAGAATGGATGAGTTGTGTAATGTGGTTAAACATGATATATTAATCGTAGCCTTTGAGAGTAGTCATACGGTAATAATGCACAATGAATGGACTGATTGCTAGTAGTATGTTCAGAGCTACTTCCTCATTACAAATTATGGACAGACAGACAGACAGACAGACAGACAGACAGACAGACAGACAGACAGACAGACAGACAGACAGACAGACAGACAGACAGAATGAATTCAGGATACAAAGAAATCACAGCACAATAAATACACAATACATAGAGAGATCACACCATACATTGACAATACTACACAGCTCCTCTTACAGAGAGCATGATGGAATAGGCTACCAGCCACAGTTCAACAGTCATCACATTACACATGTTATGCACAGAACTGAGATGTGGCCTGTTTGTTCACATCTTGTGTGGACAAATCACGTTGAAATGCTTTTTCAGGATTTCTCACTGACAGTATAGTGACCAACCATTACTCTAAGTGACATTCACATGAATAACTAGTCGTTTGCACTCACTTTCATGTTAAGACTATACGTTCAGGGATAATTTCTATAGTTTTCAACTTGAGAGATGAGTTTCTAAAGTGTTTGGTCTCGCTAACCACGATGAAGAGTTGTGATATTCCCTTCTGAGCGTGAAGCTGGCAGGGAAAAATGTCAGCAAGGGCAGAATCCATTTCTTCCGACCGACGATCGGTCGCTACGCACCTGTCGCACCGTCGCGACGCACCGTCGAACGGTCCTATTTCGGTCCGTCGGTCCGTCGTTCCGTCGGTCCGTGGCTCCGTCGCTCCGTCGCTCTGTCGGTCGGTCCGTTTTTGCGTCGCGACGGACCGCCGGTCGCAGGTTTAGGGTGGATGGATTCTGCCCTTGCTGCCCAAATGGTAACTCTGTCATTTCTCTACCGTTTTGGACGGGGGTAGGCTCTTTGGAATCCTGTGGCCCCCCTGGAGGTTTCTATGGGGGTCTCGAGGTTCGGGGACCCCTGGGGACCCCCAGGGACCCCCAAATGGTAATGTCACCTGTGGACACTAACTGTAATTGTCTCGCTGTCTCGCTGCTGCGCTGCGCCGCACAGACAGCAGCTTGTGTGTAACATGTGCGTTCGTGCCGTGTTGCTGGTATATTATTATTATTATATTTTTTGCGCCGCCGCGTTGTCTCGCTGCTGCGCTGCACAGACAGCAGCTTGTGTGTAACATGTGCGTTCGTGTAAATGTTCGTGTAAATGTTTTAGGTCGGCCGGTCGGTGATTTGGTCTGTCCTTCATATATTTTTTTTTCTGCTCTCGTTGGACTTAACTTTAAAAGTCCAATGGAACACCTCTTTGTAACGGGCCGCTGTAGTATAGTGGTCTAATTCCTCGCCTCTCTATTCTTTTTTGCTGAGGACGCTGGTTCAATTCCCGCTCGCGGCAGACCAAAATTATTATATTTTAGACAGACACACAGACAGACAGACAGACTGCCTGTCTGCCTGCCTGTCTGCCTGCCTAATGTATTGTAAATAATGTATTCATTCCATACGGCTATTTTTTTTTTAATATAAAAACTTTTGTCTTTCGCGCGATTCGAACCAGCGTCGTCAGCACCAAAACATTGAGAGGCGAGTGATTAAACCGCTAGACTACAGCGGCCATACGTTACAAAGAAGTGTTTCATTGGACTTATAAAGACAATAGCACCCAGCTGCAGTCTCGCAAGGGGAGGGACCGGAAGTGCTTTTATTTCCGGCTTCCACGTGCACAAGCGCACATACACGCACGCGAAATATAATGCAATATGTAATAATCAGCTCATACATTATAAAGACATTATTGCATTATAAAGTTTTATTACAGTATGAGTCGCCTATGTGGAGGTTCTTAATGTAACACATTATTACATTATAGAAAAATCTATTAAGTTATGTGCTCGTCTTTTAATTACATTATGAGCTGATTATTACATTATGAGGTCAGATGTAGAGTTGCTGGCCGCCTCAGCTCCATATATGGAGATCTAGGTGATGATCCAGTCTTTTCAATGTATGGCTATCCAGGGTTTGATGAGGTCAGTGTCGGGATCTTATATCATATGGAAACGGCCATATATGGTGGTGTGACGTGTCATGAGGCGTGACCATATATGGAGGCATGACACGAGGCGTGACATGACACACTTACTGACTGACTGACGGGAAATGCAGGTTTTCATAGTAAATTAAATGCATATGGTCGTGTGTCTGTGGTCTATGGTCTGGACATGGTGTGTGTGGGACAGGGGTACGGGGTTATAGCAACTTATTACATTACTTAAATGCCTTGATATCATTATGTTATAATCGACCATATAGGCCTAGCCTATTATTGCATATCATTTTATTATTGTTAGATTTGCATTTCTTCAAATATGCACACTTATACCACCAACTAATAAGCTTTCAATTAAAATATTACCTACAACAAACTACTTCAAACTTTTCCAAACCGACCACGTAATTATGTTTAAGCACAGATGGTACTATATACACCCGGCATTTAAGCGCGCACCAGCAAGTGCGTGTCGTGCACGCGCATTATATTTCGCGTGCGTGTATGTGCGCTTGTGCACGTGGAAGCCGGAAATAAAAGCACTTCCGGTCCCTCCCCTTGCGAGACTGCAGCTGGGTGCTATTGTCTTTATAAGTCCAATGAAACACTTCTTTGTAACGTATGGCCGCTGTAGTCTAGCGGTTTAATCACTCGCCTCTCAATGTTTTGGTGCTGACGACGCTGGTTCGAATCGCGCGAAAGACAAAAGTTTTTATATTTAAAAAAAAATAGCCGTATGGAATGAATACATTATTTACAATTCATTAGGCAGGCAGACAGGCAGGCAGACAGGCAGTCTGTCTGTCTGTCTGTCTGTGTGTCTGTCTAAAATATAATAATTTTGGTCTGCCGCGAGCGGGAATTGAACCAGCGTCCTCAGCAAAAAAGAATAGAGAGGGGAGGAATTAGACCACTATACTACAGCGGCCCGTTACAAAGAGGTGTTCCATTGGAATTTTAAAGTTAAGTCCAACGAGAGCAGAAAAAAATATATATGAAGGACAGACCAAATCACCGACCGGCCGACCTAAAACATTTACACGAACATTTACACGAACGCACATGTTACACACAAGCTGCTGTCTGTGCAGCGCAGCAGCGAGACAACGCGGCGGCGCAAAAAATATAATAATAATAATAATATACCAGCAACACGGCACGAACGCACATGTTACACACAAGCTGCTGTCTGTGCGGCGCAGCGCAGCAGCGAGACAGCGAGACAATTACAGTTAGTGTCCACAGGTGACATTACCATTTGGGGGTCCCTGGGGGTCCCCAGGGGTCCCCGATAGAAACCTCCAGGGGGGCCACACGATTCCAAAGAGCCCACCCCCGTCCAAAACGGTAGAGAAATGACAGAGTTACCATTTGGGCAGCAAGGGCAGAATCCATCCACCCTAAACCTGCGACCGGCGGTCCGTCGCGACGCAAAACGGACCGACCGACGGAGCGACGGAGCCACGGAGCGACGGATCGACGGAGCGACGGAGCCACGGACCGACCGACCGACGGAACGACGGACCGAAATAGGACCGTTCGACGGTGCGTCGCGACGGAGCGACCGGTGCGTAGCGACCGACCGTGGGTCGGAAGAAATGGATTCTGCCCTCCCTCAAAAAATTTTTATTTCATATGTTTGCTGCCATTGATGACTGTTCTTAGCTTCCCAGTGGAGCCTTGAGGAAGGGAATGTTGTCAGAGTGGATCTCTAAAGACATGTCAAACATGAAAGCCGTGCAGGATCAGTTCATCTATGTTTTAATGTAAAGTAATCTGGCCTGCTGTCATGAAACATGCTATAGCATACACATAAAGTGTATTATCATTATCCAATTAAATTCAAATGAGCTTCATTGGCATGAGAAAGCATATGTTTGCAATGCCAAAGAAAGTGTGAAAATATAACTAAATACAGTTGACAATGGGGTAAGTTGGAGGGGGAACAGTGACCCATCATGATGGTAGCTTACTGTAAAGTCGGGCCCTATGTCCCTTGATGATGGTACTTAAAAGTAGACGGCCTAACAGATAATTAATTTATTGATCTTCTGGTTGACATTGTACAAATGTAATTTACCCATTGTGCAACGTGAAAGGTTTTAACCCTGTTTTAAACATAGAATGGATGAGTTGTGTAATGTGGTTAAACATGATATATTAATCGTAGCCTTTGAGAGTAGTCATACGGTAATAATGCACAATGAATGGACTGATTGCTAGTAGTATGTTCAGAGCTACTTCCTCATTACAAATTATGGACAGACAGACAGACAGACAGACAGGCAGACAGACAGACAGACAGACAGACAGACAGAATGAATTCAGGATACAAAGAAATCACAGCACAATACATACACAATACATAGAGAGATCACACCATACATTGACAATACTACACAGCTCCTCTTACAGAGAGCATGATGGAATAGGCTACCAGCCACAGTTCAACAGTCATCACATTACACATGTTATGCACAGAACTGAGATGTGGCCTGTTTGTTCACATCTTGTGTGGACAAATCACGTTGAAATGCTTTTTCAGGATTTCTCACTGACAGTATAGTGACCAACCATTACTCTAAGTGACATTCACATGAATAACTAGTCGTTTGCACTCACTTTCATGTTAAGACTATACGTTCAGGGATAATTTCTATAGTTTTCAACTTGAGAGATGAGTTTCTAAAGTGTTTGGTCTCGCTAACCACGATGAAGAGTTGTGATATTCCCTTCTGAGCGTGAAGCTGGCAGGGAAAAATGATTTATTTCATATGTTTGCTGCCATTGATGACTGTTCTTAGCTTCCCAGTGGAGCCTTGAGGAAGGGAATGTTGTCAGAGTGGATCTCTAAAGACATGTCAAACATGAAAACCGTGCAGGATCAGTTCATCTATGTTTTAATGTAAAGTAATCTGGGCTGCTGTCATGAAACATGCTATAGCATACACATAAAGTGTATTATTATCCAATTCAATTCAAATGAGCTTCATTGGCATGAGAAAGCATATGTTTGCAATGCCAAAGAAAGTGTGAAAATATAACTAAATACAGTTGACAATGGGGTAAGTTGGAGGGGGAACAGTGACCCATCATGATGGTAGAAGCTTACTGTAAAGTCGGGCCCTATGCCCCATGATGATGGTACTTAAAAGTAGACGGCCTAACAGATAATGCATTTATTGATCTTCTGGTTGACATTGTACAAATGTAATTTACCCATTGTGCAACGTGAAAGGTTTTAACCCTGTTTTAAACATAGAATGGATGAGTTGTGTAATGTGGTTAAACATGATATATTAATCGTAGCCTTTGAGAGTAGTCATACGGTAATAATGCACAATGAATTGACTGATTGCTAGTAGTATGTTCAGAGCTACTTCCTCATTACAAATTATGGACAGACAGACAGACAGACAGACAGACAGACAGACAGACAGACAGACAGACAGACAGACAGACAGACAGACAGACAGACAGACAGACAGACAGACAATTAATTCAGGATACAAAGAAATCACAGCACAATACATACACAATACATAGAGAGATCACACCATACATTGACAATACTACACAGCTCCTCTTACAGAGAGCATGATGGAATAGGCTACCAGCCACAGTTCAACAGTCATCACATTACACATGTTATGCACAGAACTGAGATGTGGCCTGTTTGTTCACATCTTGTGTGGACAAATCACGTTGAAATGCTTTTTCAGGATTTCTCACTGACAGTATAGTGACCATTGCCAACCATTACTCTAAGTGACATTCACATGAATCACTCGTTGTTTCCACTCACTTTCATGTTAAGACTATACTTTCAGGGATCATTTCTATAGTTTTCAACTTGAGAGATGAGTTTCTAAAGTTTTTGTCTCGCTAACCATGATGAAGAGTTGTGATATTCCCTTCTGAGCGTGAAGCTGGCAGGGAAAAATGATTTATTTCATATGTTTTCTGCCATTGATGACTGTTCTTAGCTTCCCAGTGGAGCCTTGAGTAAGGGAATGTAGTCAGAGTGGATCTCTAAAGACATGTCAAACATGAAAACCGTGCAGGATCAGTTCATCTATGTTTAAATGTAAAGTAATCTGGGCTGCTGTCATGAAACATGCTATAGCATACACATAAAGTGTATTATCATTATCCAATTGAATTCAAATGAGCTTCATTGGCATGAGAAAGCATATGTTTGCAATGCCAAAGAAAGTGTGAAAATATAACTAAATACAGTTGACAATGGGGTAAGTTGGAGGGGGAACAGTGACCCATCATGATGGTAGAAGCTTACTGTAAAGTCGGGCCCTATGTCCCATGATGATGGTACTTAAAAGTAGACGGCCTAACAGATAATGAATGTATTGATCTTCTGGTTGACATTGTACAAATGTAATTTACCCATTGTGCAACGTGAAAGGTTTTAACCCTGTTTTAAACATAGAATGGATGAGTTGTGTAATGTGGTTAAACATGATATATTAATCGTAGCCTTTGAGAGTAGTCATACGGTAATAATGCACAATGAATGGACTGATTGCTAGTAGTATGTTCAGAGCTAATTCCTCATTACAAAGTATGGACAGACAGACAGACAGACAGACAGACAGACAGACAATGAATTCAGGATACAAAGAAATCACAGCACAATACATACACAATACATAGAGAGATCACACCATACATTGACAATACTACACAGCTCCTCTTACAGAGAGCATGATGGAATAGGCTACCAGCCACAGTTCAACAGTCATCACATTACACATGTTATGCACAGAACTGAGATGTGGCCTGTTTGTTCACATCTTGTGTGGACAAATCACGTTGAAATGCTTTTTCAGGATTTCTCACTGACAGTATAGTGACCATTGCCAACCATTACTCTAAGTGACATTCACATGAATCACTCGTTGTTTCCACTCACTTTCATGTTAAGACTATACTTTCAGGGATCATTTCTATAGTTTTCAACTTGAGAGATGAGTTTCTAAAGTTTTTGTCTCGCTAACCATGATGAAGAGTTGTGATATTCCCTTCTGAGCGTGAAGCTGGCAGGGAAAAATGATTTATTTCATATGTTTTCTGCCATTGATGACTGTTCTTAGCTTCCCAGTGGAGCCTTGAGTAAGGGAATGTAGTCAGAGTGGATCTCTAAAGACATGTCAAACATGAAAACCGTGCAGGATCAGTTCATCTATGTTTAAATGTAAAGTAATCTGGGCTGCTGTCATGAAACATGCTATAGCATACACATAAAGTGTATTATCATTATCCAATTGAATTCAAATGAGCTTCATTGGCATGAGAAAGCATATGTTTGCAATGCCAAAGAAAGTGTGAAAATATAACTAAATACAGTTGACAATGGGGTAAGTTGGAGGGGGAACAGTGACCCATCATGATGGTAGAAGCTTACTGTAAAGTCGGGCCCTATGTCCCATGATGATGGTACTTAAAAGTAGACGGCCTAACAGATAATGAATGTATTGATCTTCTGGTTGACATTGTACAAATGTAATTTACCCATTGTGCAACGTGAAAGGTTTTAACCCTGTTTTAAACATAGAATGGATGAGTTGTGTAATGTGGTTAAACATGATATATTAATCGTAGCCTTTGAGAGAAGTCATACGGTAATAATGCACAATGAATGGACTGATTGCTAGTAGTATGTTCAGAGCTAATTCCTCATTACAAAGTATGGACAGACAGACAGACAGACAGACAGACAGACAGACAGACAGACAGACAATGAATTCAGGATACAAAGAAATCACAGCACAATACATACACAATACATAGAGAGATCACACCATACATTGACAATACTACACAGCTCCTCTTACAGAGAGCATGATGGAATAGGCTACCAGCCACAGTTCAACAGTCATCACATTACACATGTTATGCACAGAACTGAGATGTGGCCTGTTTGTTCACATCTTGTGTGGACAAATCACGTTGAAATGCTTTTTCAGGATTTCTCACTGACAGTATAGTGACCATTGCCAACCATTACTCTAAGTGACATTCACATGAATCACTAGTTGTTTCCACTCACTTTCATGTTAAGACTATACTTTCAGGGATCATTTCTATAGTTTTCAACTTGAGAGATGAGTTTCTAAAGTTTTTGTCTCGCTAACCACGATGAAGAGTTGTGATATTCCCTTCTGAGCGTGAAGCTGGCAGGGAAAAATGATTTATTTCATATGTTTTCTGCCATTGATGACTGTTCTTAGCTTCCCAGTGGAGCCTTGAGTAAGGGAATGTAGTCAGAGTGGATCTCTAAAGACATGTCAAACATGAAAACCGTGCAGGATCAGTTAATCTATGTTTAAATGTAAAGTAATCTGGGCTGCTGTCATGAAACATGCTATAGCATACACATGAAGTGTATTATCATTATCCAATTGAATTCAAATGAGCTTCATTGGCATGAGAAAGCATATGTTTGCAATGCCAAAGAAAGTGTGAAAATATAACTAAATACAGTTGACAATGGGGTAAGTTGGAGGGGGAACAGTGACCCATCATGATGGTAGAAGCTTACTGTAAAGTCGGGCCCTATGTCCCATGATGATGGTACTTAAAAGTAGACGGCCTAACAGATAATGAATGTATTGATCTTCTGGTTGACATTGTACAAATGTAATTTACCCATTGTGCAACGTGAAAGGTTTTAACCCTGTTTTAAACATAGAATGGATGAGTTGTGTAATGTGGTTAAACATGATATATTAATCGTAGCCTTTGAGAGTAGTCATACGGTAATAATGCACAATGAATGGACTGATTGCTAGTAGTATGTTCAGAGCTAATTCCTCATTACAAAGTATGGACAGACAGACAGACAGACAGACAGACAATGAATTCAGGATACAAAGAAATCACAGCACAATACATACACAATACATAGAGAGATCACACCATACATTGACAATACTACACAGCTCCTCTTACAGAGAGCATGATGGAATAGGCTACCAGCCACAGTTCAACAGTCATCACATTACACATGTTATGCACAGAACTGAGATGTGGCCTGTTTGTTCACATCTTGTGTGGACAAATCACGTTGAAATGCTTTTTCAGGATTTCTCACTGACAGTATAGTGACCATTGCCAACCATTACTCTAAGTGACATTCACATGAATCACTAGTTGTTTCCACTCACTTTCATGTTAAGACTATACTTTCAGGGATCATTTCTATAGTTTTCAACTTGAGAGATGAGTTTCTAAAGTTTTTGTCTCGCTAACCACGATGAAGAGTTGTGATATTCCCTTCTGAGCGTGAAGCTGGCAGGGAAAAATGATTTATTTCATATGTTTTCTGCCATTGATGACTGTTCTTAGCTTCCCAGTGGAGCCTTGAGTAAGGGAATGTAGTCAGAGTGGATCTCTAAAGACATGTCAAACATGAAAACCGTGCAGGATCAGTTAATCTATGTTTAAATGTAAAGTAATCTGGGCTGCTGTCATGAAACATGCTATAGCATACACATGAAGTGTATTATCATTATCCAATTGAATTCAAATGAGCTTCATTGGCATGAGAAAGCATATGTTTGCAATGCCAAAGAAAGTGTGAAAATATAACTAAATACAGTTGACAATGGGGTAAGTTGGAGGGGGAACAGTGACCCATCATGATGGTAGAAGCTTACTGTAAAGTCGGGCCCTATGTCCCATGATGATGGTACTTAAAAGTAGACGGCCTAACAGATAATGAATGTATTGATCTTCTGGTTGACATTGTACAAATGTAATTTACCCATTGTGCAACGTGAAAGGTTTTAACCCTGTTTTAAACATAGAATGGATGAGTTGTGTAATGTGGTTAAACATGATATATTAATCGTAGCCTTTGAGAGTAGTCATACGGTAATAATGCACAATGAATGGACTGATTGCTAGTAGTATGTTCAGAGCTAATTCCTCATTACAAAGTATGGACAGACAGACAGACAGACAGACAGACAATGAATTCAGGATACAAAGAAATCACAGCACAATACATACACAATACATAGAGAGATCACACCATACATTGACAATACTACACAGCTCCTCTTACAGAGAGCATGATGGAATAGGCTACCAGCCACAGTTCAACAGTCATCACATTACACATGTTATGCACAGAACTGAGATGTGGCCTGTTTGTTCACATCTTGTGTGGACAAATCACGTTGAAATGCTTTTTCAGGATTTCTCACTGACAGTATAGTGACCATTGCCAACCATTACTCTAAGTGACATTCACATGAATCACTAGTTGTTTCCACTCACTTTCATGTTAAGACTATACTTTCAGGGATCATTTCTATAGTTTTCAACTTGAGAGATGAGTTTCTAAAGTTTTTGTCTCGCTAACCATGATGAAGAGTTGTGATATTCCCTTCTGAGGGTGAAGCTGGCAGGGAAAAATGATTTATTTCATATGTTTTCTGCCATTGATGACTGTTCTTAGCTTCCCAGTGGATCCTTGAGTAAGGGAATGTAGTCAGAGTGGATCTCTAAAGACATGTCAAACATGAAAACCGTGCAGGATCAGTTCATCTATGTTTAAATGTAAAGTAATCTGGGCTGCTGTCATGAAACATGATATAGCATACACATAAAGTGTATTATCATTATCCAATTCAATTCAAATGAGCTTCATTGGCATGAGAAAGCATATGTTTGCAATGCCAAAGAAAGTGTGAAAATATAACTAAATACAGTTGACAATGGGGTAAGTTGGAGGGGGAACAGTGACCCATCATGATGGTAGAAGCTTACTGTAAAGTCGGGCCCTATGTCCCATGATGATGGTACTTAAAAGTAGACGGCCTAACAGATAATGAATGTATTGATCTTCTGGTTGACATTGTACAAATGTAATTTACCCATTGTGCAACGTGAAAGGTTTTAACATTGTTTTAAACATAGAATGGATGAGTTGTGTAATGTGGTTAAACATGATATATTAATCGTAGCCTTTGAGAGTAGTCATACGGTAATAATGCACAATGAATGGACTGATTGCTAGTAGTATGTTCAGAGCTAATTCCTCATTACAAAGTATGGACAGACAGACAGACAGACAGACAGACAGACAGACAGACAGACAGACAGACAGACAGACAGACAGACAATGAATTCAGGATACAAAGAAATCACAGCACAATACATACACAATACATAGAGAGATCACACCATACATTGACAATACTACACAGCTCCTCTTACAGAGAGCATGATGGAATAGGCTACCAGCCACAGTTCAACAGTCATCACATTACACATGTTATGCACAGAACTGAGATGTGGCCTGTTTGTTCACATCTTGTGTGGACAAATCACGTTGAAATGCTTTTTCAGGATTTCTCACTGACAGTATAGTGACCATTGCCAACCATTACTCTAAGTGACATTCACATGAATCACTAGTTGTTTCCACTCACTTTCATGTTAAGACTATACTTTCAGGGATCATTTCTATAGTTTTCAACTTGAGAGATGAGTTTCTAAAGTGTTTGTCTCGCTAACCACGATGAAGAGTTGTGATATTCCCTTCTGAGCGTGAAGCTGGCAGGGAAAAATGATTTATTTCATATGTTTGCTGCCATTGATGACTGTTCTTAGCTTCCCAGTGGAGCCTTGAGTAAGGGAATGTTGTCAGAGTGGATCTCTAAAGACATGTCAAACATGAAAACTGTGCAGGATCAGTTCATCTATGTTTTAATGTAAAGTAATCTGGGCTGCTGTCATGAAACATGCTATAGCATACACATAAAGTGTATTATCATTATCCAATTCAATTCAAATGAGCTTCATTGGCATGAGAAAGCATATGTTTGCAATGCCAAAGAAAGTGTGAAAATATAACTAAATACAGTTGACAATGGGGTAAGTTGGAGGGGGAACAGTGACCCATCATGATGGTAGAAGCTTACTGTAAAGTCGGGCCCTATGTCCCATGATGATGGTACTTAAAAGTAGACGGCCTAACAGATAATGAATGTATTGATCTTCTGGTTGACATTGTACAAATGTAATTTACCCATTGTGCAACGTGAAAGGTTTTAACCCTGTTTTAAACATAGAATGGATGAGTTGTGTAATGTGGTTAAACATGATATATTAATCGTAGCCTTTGAGAGTAGTCATACGGTAATAATGCACAATGAATTGACTGATTGCTAGTAGTATGTTCAGAGCTACTTCCTCATTACAAATTATGGACAGACAGACAGACAGACAGACAGACAGACAGACAGACAGACAGACAGACAGACAGACAGACAGACAGACAGACAGACAGACAGACAGACAGACAGACAGACAGACAGACAGACAGACAGACAGACAGACAGACAGACAGACAGACAGACAGACAGACAGACAGACAGACAGACAGTGAATTCAGGATACAAAGAAATCACAGCACAATACATACACAATACATAGAGAGATCACACCATACATTGACAATACTACACAGCTCCTCTTACAGAGAGCATGATGGAATAGGCTACCAGCCACAGTTCAACAGTCATCACATTACACATGTTATGCACAGAACTGAGATGTGGCCTGTTTGTTCACATCTTGTGTGGACAAATCACGTTGAAATGCTTTTTCAGGATTTCTCACTGACAGTATAGTGGCCATTGCCAACCATTACTCTAAGTGACATTCACATGAATCACTAGTTGTTTCCACTCACTTTCATGTTAAGACTATACTTTCAGGGATCATTTCTATAGTTTTCAACTTGAGAGATGAGTTTCTAAAGTTTTTGTCTCGCTAACCACGATGAAGAGTTGTGATATTCCCTTCTGAGCGTGAAGCTGGCAGGGAAAAATGATTTATTTCATATGTTTTCTGCCATTGATGACTGTTCTTAGCTTCCCAGTGGAGCCTTGAGTAAGGGAATGTAGTCAGAGTGGATCTCTAAAGACATGTCAAACATGAAAACCGTGCAGGATCAGTTCATCTATGTTTAAATGTAAAGTAATCTGGGCTGCTGTCATGAAACATGATATAGCATACACATAAAGTGTATTATCATTATCCAATTCAATTCAAATGAGCTTCATTGGCATGAGAAAGCATATGTTTGCAATGCCAAAGAAAGTGTGAAAATATAACTAAATACAGTTGACAATGGGGTAAGTTGGAGGGGGAACAGTGACCCATCATGATGGTAGAAGCTTACTGTAAAGTCGGGCCCTATGTCCCATGATGATGGTACTTAAAAGTAGACGGCCTAACAGATAATGAATGTATTGATCTTCTGGTTGACATTGTACAAATGTAATTTACCCATTGTGCAACGTGAAAGGTTTTAACCCTGTTTTAAACATAGAATGGATGAGTTGTGTAATGTGGTTAAACATGATATATTAATCGTAGCCTTTGAGAGTAGTCATACGGTAATAATGCACAATGAATGGACTGATTGCTAGTAGTATGTTCAGAGCTACTTCCTCATTACAAAGTATGGACAGACAGACAGACAGACAGACAGACAGACAATGAATTCAGGATACAAAGAAATCACAGCACAATACATACACAATACATAGAGAGATCACACCATACATTGACAATACTACACAGCTCCTCTTACAGAGAGCATGATGGAATAGGCTACCAGCCACAGTTCAACAGTCATCACATTACACATGTTATGCACAGAACTGAGATGTGGCCTGTTTGTTCACATCTTGTGTGGACAAATGACGTTGAAATGCTTTTTCAGGATTTCTCACTGACAGTATAGTGACCATTGCCAACCATTACTCTAAGTGACATTCACATGAATCACTAGTTGTTTCCACTCACTTTCATGTTAAGACTATACTTTCAGGGATCATTTCTATAGTTTTCAACTTGAGAGATGAGTTTCTAAAGTTTTTGTCTCGCTAACCATGATGAAGAGTTGTGATATTCCCTTCTGAGCGTGAAGCTGGCAGGGAAAAATGATTTATTTCATATGTTTTCTGCCATTGATGACTGTTCTTAGCTTCCCAGTGGATCCTTGAGTAAGGGAATGTAGTCAGAGTGGATCTCTAAAGACATGTCAAACATGAAAACCGTGCAGGATCAGTTCATCTATGTTTAAATGTAAAGTAATCTGGGCTGCTGTCATGAAACATGATATAGCATACACATAAAGTGTATTATCATTATCCAATTCAATTCAAATGAGCTTCATTGGCATGAGAAAGCATATGTTTGCAATGCCAAAGAAAGTGTGAAAATATAACTAAATACAGTTGACAATGGGGTAAGTTGGAGGGGGAACAGTGACCCATCATGATGGTAGAAGCTTACTGTAAAGTCGGGCCCTATGTCCCATGATGATGGTACTTAAAAGTAGACGGCCTAACAGATAATGAATGTATTGATCTTCTGGTTGACATTGTACAAATGTAATTTACCCATTGTGCAACGTGAAAGGTTTTAACATTGTTTTAAACATAGAATGGATGAGTTGTGTAATGTGGTTAAACATGATATATTAATCGTAGCCTTTGAGAGTAGTCATACGGTAATAATGCACAATGAATGGACTGATTGCTAGTAGTATGTTCAGAGCTAATTCCTCATTACAAAGTATGGACAGACAGACAGACAGACAGACAGACAGACAGACAGACAGACAGACAGACAGACAGACAGACAGACAGACAGACAGACAGACAGACAGACAGACAGACAATGAATTCAGGATACAAAGAAATCACAGCACAATACATACACAATACATAGAGAGATCACACCATACATTGACAATACTACACAGCTCCTCTTACAGAGAGCATGATGGAATAGGCTACCAGCCACAGTTCAACAGTCATCACATTACACATGTTATGCACAGAACTGAGATGTGGCCTGTTTGTTCACATCTTGTGTGGACAAATCACGTTGAAATGCTTTTTCAGGATTTCTCACTGACAGTATAGTGACCATTGCCAACCATTACTCTAAGTGACATTCACATGAATCACTAGTTGTTTCCACTCACTTTCATGTTAAGACTATACTTTCAGGGATCATTTCTATAGTTTTCAACTTGAGAGATGAGTTTCTAAAGTGTTTGTCTCGCTAACCACGATGAAGAGTTGTGATATTCCCTTCTGAGCGTGAAGCTGGCAGGGAAAAATGATTTATTTCATATGTTTGCTGCCATTGATGACTGTTCTTAGCTTCCCAGTGGAGCCTTGAGTAAGGGAATGTTGTCAGAGTGGATCTCTAAAGACATGTCAAACATGAAAACTGTGCAGGATCAGTTCATCTATGTTTTAATGTAAAGTAATCTGGGCTGCTTTCATGAAACATGCTATAGCATACACATAAAGTGTATTATCATTATCCAATTCAATTCAAATGAGCTTCATTGGCATGAGAAAGCATATGTTTGCAATGCCAAAGAAAGTGTGAAAATATAACTAAATACAGTTGACAATGGGGTAAGTTGGAGGGGGAACAGTGACCCATCATGATGGTAGAAGCTTACTGTAAAGTCGGGCCCTATGTCCCATGATGATGGTACTTAAAATTAGACGGCCTAACAGATAATGAATGTATTGATCTTCTGGTTGACATTGTACAAATGTAATTTACCCATTGTGCAACGTGAAAGGTTTTAACCCTGTTTTAAACATAGAATGGATGAGTTGTGTAATGTGGTTAAACATGATATATTAATCGTAGCCTTTGAGAGTAGTCATACGGTAATAATGCACAATGAATTGACTGATTGCTAGTAGTATGTTCAGAGCTACTTCCTCATTACAAATTATGGACAGACAGACAGACAGACAGACAGACAGACAGACAGACAGACAGACAGACAGACAGACAGACAGACAGACAGACAGACAGACAGACAGACAGACAGACAGTGAATTCAGGATACAAAGAAATCACAGCACAATACATACACAATACATAGAGAGATCACACCATACATTGACAATACTACACAGCTCCTCTTACAGAGAGCATGATGGAATAGGCTACCAGCCACAGTTCAACAGTCATCACATTACACATGTTATGCACAGAACTGAGATGTGGCCTGTTTGTTCACATCTTGTGTGGACAAATCACGTTGAAATGCTTTTTCAGGATTTCTCACTGACAGTATAGTGGCCATTGCCAACCATTACTCTAAGTGACATTCACATGAATCACTAGTTGTTTCCACTCACTTTCATGTTAAGACTATACTTTCAGGGATCATTTCTATAGTTTTCAACTTGAGAGATGAGTTTCTAAAGTTTTTGTCTCGCTAACCACGATGAAGAGTTGTGATATTCCCTTCTGAGCGTGAAGCTGGCAGGGAAAAATGATTTATTTCATATGTTTTCTGCCATTGATGACTGTTCTTAGCTTCCCAGTGGAGCCTTGAGTAAGGGAATGTAGTCAGAGTGGATCTCTAAAGACATGTCAAACATGAAAACCGTGCAGGATCAGTTCATCTATGTTTAAATGTAAAGTAATCTGGGCTGCTGTCATGAAACATGATATAGCATACACATAAAGTGTATTATCATTATCCAATTCAATTCAAATGAGCTTCATTGGCATGAGAAAGCATATGTTTGCAATGCCAAAGAAAGTGTGAAAATATAACTAAATACAGTTGACAATGGGGTAAGTTGGAGGGGGAACAGTGACCCATCATGATGGTAGAAGCTTACTGTAAAGTCGGGCCCTATGTCCCATGATGATGGTACTTAAAAGTAGACGGCCTAACAGATAATGAATGTATTGATCTTCTGGTTGACATTGTACAAATGTAATTTACCCATTGTGCAACGTGAAAGGTTTTAACCCTGTTTTAAACATAGAATGGATGAGTTGTGTAATGTGGTTAAACATGATATATTAATCGTAGCCTTTGAGAGTAGTCATACGGTAATAATGCACAATGAATGGACTGATTGCTAGTAGTATGTTCAGAGCTACTTCCTCATTACAAAGTATGGACAGACAGACAGACAGACAGACAGACAGACAATGAATTCAGGATACAAAGAAATCACAGCACAATACATACACAATACATAGAGAGATCACACCATACATTGACAATACTACACAGCTCCTCTTACAGAGAGCATGATGGAATAGGCTACCAGCCACAGTTCAACAGTCATCACATTACACATGTTATGCACAGAACTGAGATGTGGCCTGTTTGTTCACATCTTGTGTGGACAAATCACGTTGAAATGCTTTTTCAGGATTTCTCACTGACAGTATAGTGACCATTGCCAACCATTACTCTAAGTGACATTCACATGAATCACTAGTTGTTTCCACTCACTTTCATGTTAAGACTATACTTTCAGGGATCATTTCTATAGTTTTCAACTTGAGAGATGAGTTTCTAAAGTGTTTGTCTCGCTAACCACGATGAAGAGTTGTGATATTCCCTTCTGAGCGTGAAGCTGGCAGGGAAAAATGATTTATTTCATATGTTTGCTGCCATTGATGACTGTTCTTAGCTTCCCAGTGGAGCCTTGAGTAAGAGAATGTTGTCAGAGTGGATCTCTAAAGACATGTCAAACATGAAAACTGTGCAGGATCAGTTCATCTATGTTTTAATGTAAAGTAATCTGGGCTGCTGTCATGAAACATGCTATAGCATACACATGAAGTGTATTATCATTATCCAATTCAATTCAAATGAGCTTCATTGGCATGAGAAAGCATATGTTTGCAATGCCAAAGAAAGTGTGAAAATATAACTAAATACAGTTGACAATGGGGTAAGTTGGAGGGGGAACAGTGACCCATCATGATGGTAGAAGCTTACTGTAAAGTCGGGCCCTATGTCCCATGATGATGATGGTACTTAAAAGTAGACGGCCTAACAGATAATGAATTTATTGATCTTCTGGTTGACATTGTACAAATGTAATTTACCCATTGTGCAACGTGAAAGTTTTTAACCCTGTTTTAAACATAGAATGGATGAGTTGTGTAATGTGGTTAAACATGATATATTAATCGTAGCCTTTGAGAGTAGTCATACGGTAATAATGCACAATGAATGGACTGATTGCTAGTAGTATGTTCAGAGCTATTACACATGTTATGCACAGAACTGAGATGTGGCCTGTTTGTTCACATCTTGTGTGGACAAATCACGTTGAAATGCTTTTTCAGGATTTCTCACTGACAGTATAGTGACCATTGCCAACCATTACTCTAAGTGACATTCACATGAATCACTAGTTGTTTCCACTCACTTTCATGTTAAGACTATACTTTCAGGGATCATTTCTATAGTTTTCAACTTGAGAGATGAGTTTCTAAAGTGTTTGGTCTCGCTGACCACGATGAAGAGTTGTAATATTCCCTTCTGAGCGTGAAGCTGGCAGTGAAAAATTATTTATTTCATATGTTTGCTGCCATTGATGACTGTTCTTAGCTTCCCAGTGGAGCCTTGAGGAAGGGAATGTTGTCAGAGTGGATCTCTAAAGACATGTCAAACATGAAAGCCGTGCAGGATCAGTTAATCTATGTTTTAATGTAAAGTAATCTGGGCTGCTGTCATGAAACATGCTATAGCATACAGATAAAGTGTATTGTCATTATCCAATTAAATTCAAATGAGCTTCATTGGCATGAGAAAGCATATGTTTGCAATGCCAAAGAAAGTGTGAAAATATAACTAAATACAGTTGACAATGGGGTAAGTTGGAGGGGGAACAGCGACCCATCATGATGGTAGAAGCTTACTGTAAAGTCGGGCCCTATGTCCCATGATGATGGTACTTAAAAGTAGACGGCCTAACAGATAATTAATTTATTGATCTTCTGGTTGACAATGTACAAATGTAATTTACCCATTGTGCAACGTGAAAGGTTTTAACCCTGTTTTAAACATAGAATGGATGAGTTGTGTAATGTGGTTAAACATGATATATTAATCGTAGCCTTTGAGAGTAGTCATACGGTAATAATGCACAATGAATGGACTGATTGCTAGTAGTATGTTCAGAGCTAATTCCTCATTACAAAGTATGGACAGACAGACAGACAGACAGACAGACAGACAGACAGACAGACAGACAGACAGACAGACAGACAGACAGACAGACAGACAGACAGACAGACAGACAGACAATGAATTCAGGATACAAAGAAATCACAGCACAATACATACACAATACATAGAGAGATCACACCATACATTGACAATACTACACAGCTCCTCTTACAGAGAGCATGATGGAATAGGCTACCAGCCACAGTTCAACAGTCATCACATTACACATGTTATGCACAGAACTGAGATGTGGCCTGTTTGTTCACATCTTGTGTGGACAAATCACGTTGAAATGCTTTTTCAGGATTTCTCACTGACAGTATAGTGACCATTGCCAACCATTACTCTAAGTGACATTCACATGAATCACTAGTTGTTTCCACTCACTTTCATGTTAAGACTATACTTTCAGGGATCATTTCTATAGTTTCCAACTTGAGAGATGAGTTTCTAAAGTGTTTGTCTCGCTAACCACTATGAAGAGTTGTGATATTCCCTTCTGAGCGTGAAGCTGGCAGGGAAAAATGATTTATTTCATATGTTTGCTGCCATTGATGACTGTTCTTAGCTTCCCAGTGGAGCCTTGAGTAAGGGAATGTTGTCAGAGTGGATCTCTAAAGACATGTCAAACATGAAAACTGTGCAGGATCAGTTCATCTATGTTTTAATGTAAAGTAATCTGGGCTGCTGTCATGAAACATGCTATAGCATACACATAAAGTGTATTATCATTATCCAATTCAATTCAAATGAGCTTCATTGGCATGAGAAAGCATATGTTTGCAATGCCAAAGAAAGTGTGAAAATATAACTAAATACAGTTGACAATGGGGTAAGTTGGAGGGGGAACAGTGACCCATCATGATGGTAGAAGCTTACTGTAAAGTCGGGCCCTATGTCCCATGATGATGATGGTACTTAAAAGTAGACGGCCTAACAGATAATGAATTTATTGATCTTCTGGTTGACATTGTACAAATGTAATTTACCCATTGTGCAACGTGAAAGTTTTTAACCCTGTTTTAAACATAGAATGGATGAGTTGTGTAATGTGGTTAAACATGATATATTAATCGTAGCCTTTGAGAGTAGTCATACGGTAATAATGCACAATGAATGGACTGATTGCTAGTAGTATGTTCAGAGCTATTACACATGTTATGCACAGAACTGAGATGTGGCCTGTTTGTTCACATCTTGTGTGGACAAATCATGTTGAAATGCTTTTTCAGGATTTCTCACTGACAGTATAGTGACCATTGCCAACCATTACTCTAAGTGACATTCACATGAATCACTAGTTGTTTCCACTCACTTTCATGTTAAGACTATACTTTCAGGGATCATTTCTATAGTTTTCAACTTGAGAGATGAGTTTCTAAAGTGTTTGGTCTCGCTGACCACGATGAAGAGTTGTAATATTCCCTTCTGAGCGTGAAGCTGGCAGTGAAAAATTATTTATTTCATATGTTTGCTGCCATTGATGACTGTTCTTAGCTTCCCAGTGGAGCCTTGAGGAAGGGAATGTTGTCAGAGTGGATCTCTAAAGACATGTCAAACATGAAAGCCGTGCAGGATCAGTTAATCTATGTTTTAATGTAAAGTAATCTGGGCTGCTGTCATGAAACATGCTATAGCATACACATAAAGTGTTTTGTCATTATCCAATTAAATTCAAATGAGCTTCATTGGCATGAGAAAGCATATGTTTGCAATGCCAAAGAAAGTGTGAAAATATAACTAAATACAGTTGACAATGGGGTAAGTTGGAGGGGGAACAGCGACCCATCATGATGGTAGAAGCTTACTGTAAAGTCGGGCCCTATGTCCCATGATGATGGTACTTAAAAGTAGACGGCCTAACAGATAATTAATTTATTGATCTTCTGGTTGACATTGTACAAATGTAATTTACCCATTGTGCAACGTGAAAGGTTTTAACCCTGTTTTAAACATAGAATGGATGAGTTGTGTAATGTGGTTAAACATGATATATTAATCGTAGCCTTTGAGAGTAGTCATACGGTAATAATGCACAATGAATGGACTGATTGCTAGTAGTATGTTCAGAGCTAATTCCTCATTACAAAGTATGGACAGACAGACAGACAGACAGACAGACGGACAGACAGACAGACAGACAGACAGACAGACAGACAGACAGACAGACAGACAGACAGACAGACAGACAGACAGACAGACAGACAGACAGACAGACAATGAATTCAGGATACAAATAAATCACAGCACAATACATACACAATACATAGAGAGATCACACCATACATTGACAATACTACACAGCTCCTCTTACAGAGAGCATGATGGAATAGGCTACCAGCCACAGTTCAACAGTCATCACATTACACATGTTATGCACAGAACTGAGATGTGGCCTGTTTGTTCACATCTTGTGTGGACAAATCACGTTGAAATGCTTTTTCAGGATTTCTCACTGACAGTATAGTGACCATTGCCAACCATTACTCTAAGTGACATTCACATGAATCACTAGTTGTTTCCACTCACTTTCATGTTAAGACTATACTTTCAGGGATCATTTCTATAGTTTTCAACTTGAGAGATGAGTTTCTAAAGTGTTTGTCTCGCTAACCACGATGAAGAGTTGTGATATTCCCTTCTGAGCGTGAAGCTGGCAGGGAAAAATTATTTATTTCATATGTTTGCTGCCATTGATGACTGTTCTTAGCTTCCCAGTGGAGCCTTGAGTAAGGGAATGTTGTCAGAGTGGATTTCTAAAGACATGTCAAACATGAAAACTGTGCAGGATCAGTTCATCTATGTTTTAATGTAAAGTAATCTGGGCTGCTGTCATGAAACATGCTATAGCATACACATAAAGTGTATTATCATTATCCAATTCAATTCAAATGAGCTTCATTGGCATGAGAAAGCATATGTTTGCAATGCCAAAGAAAGTGTGAAAATATAACTAAATACAGTTGACAATGGGGTAAGTTGGAGGGGGAACAGCGACCCATCATGATGGTAGAAGCTTACTGTAAAGTCGGGCCCTATGTCCCATGATGATGGTACTTAAAAGTAGACGGCCTAACAGATAATTAATTTATTGATCTTCTGGTTGACATTGTACAAATGTAATTTACCCATTGTGCAACGTGAAAGGTTTTAACCCTGTTTTAAACATAGAATGGATGAGTTGTGTAATGTGGTTAAACATGATATATTAATCGTAGCCTTTGAGAGTAGTCATACGGTAATAATGCACAATGAATGGACTGATTGCTAGTAGTATGTTCAGAGCTAATTCCTCATTACAAAGTATGGACAGACAGACAGACAGACAGACAGACAGACGGACAGACAGACGGACAGACAGACAGACAGACAGACAGACAGACAGACAGACAGACAGACAGACAGACAGACAGACAGACAGACAGACAGACAGACAGACAGACAGACAGACAGACAGACAGACAGACAGACAGACAGACAGACAGACAGACAGACAGACAGACAGACAGACAGACAGACAATGAATTCAGGATACAAATAAATCACAGCACAATACATACACAATACATAGAGAGATCACACCATACATTGACAATACTACACAGCTCCTCTTACAGAGAGCATGATGGAATAGGCTACCAGCCACAGTTCAACAGTCATCACATTACACATGTTATGCACAGAACTGAGATGTGGCCTGTTTGTTCACATCTTGTGTGGACAAATCACGTTGAAATGCTTTTTCAGGATTTCTCACTGACAGTATAGTGACCATTGCCAACCATTACTCTAAGTGACATTCACATGAATCACTAGTTGTTTCCACTCACTTTCATGTTAAGACTATACTTTCAGGGATCATTTCTATAGTTTTCAACTTGAGAGATGAGTTTCTAAAGTGTTTGTCTCGCTAACCACGATGAAGAGTTGTGATATTCCCTTCTGAGCGTGAAGCTGGCAGGGAAAAATTATTTATTTCATATGTTTGCTGCCATTGATGACTGTTCTTAGCTTCCCAGTGGAGCCTTGAGTAAGGGAATGTTGTCAGAGTGGATTTCTAAAGACATGTCAAACATGAAAACTGTGCAGGATCAGTTCATCTATGTTTTAATGTAAAGTAATCTGGGCTGCTGTCATGAAACATGCTATAGCATACACATAAAGTGTATTATCATTATCCAATTCAATTCAAATGAGCTTCATTGGCATGAGAAAGCATATGTTTGCAATGCCAAAGAAAGTGTGAAAATATAACTAAATACAGTTGACAATGGGGTAAGTTGGAGGGGGAACAGTGACCCATCATGATGGTAGAAGCTTACTGTAAAGTCGGGCCCTATGTCCCATGATGATGATGGTACTTAAAAGTAGACGGCCTAACAGATAATGAATTTATTGATCTTCTGGTTGACATTGTACAAATGTAATTTACCCATTGTGCAACGTGAAAGTTTTTAACCCTGTTTTAAACATAGAATGGATGAGTTGTGTAATGTGGTTAAACATGATATATTAATCGTAGCCTTTGAGAGTAGTCATACGGTAATAATGCACAATGAATGGACTGATTGCTAGTAGTATGTTCAGAGCTATTACACATGTTATGCACAGAACTGAGATGTGGCCTGTTTGTTCACATCTTGTGTGGACAAATCACGTTGAAATGCTTTTTCAGGATTTCTCACTGACAGTATAGTGACCATTGCCAACCATTACTCTAAGTGACATTCACATGAATCACTAGTTGTTTCCACTCACTTTCATGTTAAGACTATACTTTCAGGGATCATTTCTATAGTTTTCAACTTGAGAGATGAGTTTCTAAAGTGTTTGTCTCGCTAACCACGATGAAGAGTTGTGATATTCCCTTCTGAGCGTGAAGCTGGCAGGGAAAAATTATTTATTTCATATGTTTGCTGCCATTGATGACTGTTCTTAGCTTCCCAGTGGAGCCTTGAGTAAGGGAATGTTGTCAGAGTGGATTTCTAAAGACATGTCAAACATGAAAACTGTGCAGGATCAGTTCATCTATGTTTTAATGTAAAGTAATCTGGGCTGCTGTCATGAAACATGCTATAGCATACACATAAAGTGTATTATCATTATCCAATTCAATTCAAATGAGCTTCATTGGCATGAGAAAGCATATGTTTGCAATGCCAAAGAAAGTGTGAAAATATAACTAAATACAGTTGACAATGGGGTAAGTTGGAGGGGGAACAGCGACCCATCATGATGGTAGAAGCTTACTGTAAAGTCGGGCCCTATGTCCCATGATGATGGTACTTAAAAGTAGACGGCCTAACAGATAATTAATTTATTGATCTTCTGGTTGACATTGTACAAATGTAATTTACCCATTGTGCAACGTGAAAGGTTTTAACCCTGTTTTAAACATAGAATGGATGAGTTGTGTAATGTGGTTAAACATGATATATTAATCGTAGCCTTTGAGAGTAGTCATACGGTAATAATGCACAATGAATGGACTGATTGCTAGTAGTATGTTCAGAGCTAATTCCTCATTACAAAGTATGGACAGACAGACAGACAGACAGACAGACAGACGGACAGACAGACAGACAGACAGACAGACAGACAGACAGACAGACAGACAGACAGACAGACAGACAGACAGACAGACAGACAGACAGACAGACAGACAGACAGACAGACAGACAGACAGACAGACAGACAGACAGACAGACAGACAGACAGACAGACAGACAGACAGACAGACAGACAGACAGACAGACAGACAGACAGACAGACAGACAGACAGACAATGAATTCAGGATACAAATAAATCACAGCACAATACATACACAATACATAGAGAGATCACACCATACATTGACAATACTACACAGCTCCTCTTACAGAGAGCATGATGGAATAGGCTACCAGCCACAGTTCAACAGTCATCACATTACACATGTTATGCACAGAACTGAGATGTGGCCTGTTTGTTCACATCTTGTGTGGACAAATCACGTTGAAATGCTTTTTCAGGATTTCTCACTGACAGTATAGTGACCATTGCCAACCATTACTCTAAGTGACATTCACATGAATCACTAGTTGTTTCCACTCACTTTCATGTTAAGACTATACTTTCAGGGATCATTTCTATAGTTTTCAACTTGAGAGATGAGTTTCTAAAGTGTTTGTCTCGCTAACCACGATGAAGAGTTGTGATATTCCCTTCTGAGCGTGAAGCTGGCAGGGAAAAATTATTTATTTCATATGTTTGCTGCCATTGATGACTGTTCTTAGCTTCCCAGTGGAGCCTTGAGTAAGGGAATGTTGTCAGAGTGGATTTCTAAAGACATGTCAAACATGAAAACTGTGCAGGATCAGTTCATCTATGTTTTAATGTAAAGTAATCTGGGCTGCTGTCATGAAACATGCTATAGCATACACATAAAGTGTATTATCATTATCCAATTCAATTCAAATGAGCTTCATTGGCATGAGAAAGCATATGTTTGCAATGCCAAAGAAAGTGTGAAAATATAACTAAATACAGTTGACAATGGGGTAAGTTGGAGGGGGAACAGTGACCCATCATGATGGTAGAAGCTTACTGTAAAGTCGGGCCCTATGTCCCATGATGATGATGGTACTTAAAAGTAGACGGCCTAACAGATAATGAATTTATTGATCTTCTGGTTGACATTGTACAAATGTAATTTACCCATTGTGCAACGTGAAAGTTTTTAACCCTGTTTTAAACATAGAATGGATGAGTTGTGTAATGTGGTTAAACATGATATATTAATCGTAGCCTTTGAGAGTAGTCATACGGTAATAATGCACAATGAATGGACTGATTGCTAGTAGTATGTTCAGAGCTATTACACATGTTATGCACAGAACTGAGATGTGGCCTGTTTGTTCACATCTTGTGTGGACAAATCACGTTGAAATGCTTTTTCAGGATTTCTCACTGACAGTATAGTGACCATTGCCAACCATTACTCTAAGTGACATTCACATGAATCACTAGTTGTTTCCACTCACTTTCATGTTAAGACTATACTTTCAGGGATCATTTCTATAGTTTTCAACTTGAGAGATGAGTTTCTAAAGTGTTTGGTCTCGCTGACCACGATGAAGAGTTGTAATATTCCCTTCTGAGCGTGAAGCTGGCAGTGAAAAATTATTTATTTCATATGTTTGCTGCCATTGATGACTGTTCTTAGCTTCCCAGTGGAGCCTTGAGGAAGGGAATGTTGTCAGAGTGGATCTCTAAAGACATGTCAAACATGAAAGCCGTGCAGGATCAGTTAATCTATGTTTTAATGTAAAGTAATCTGGGCTGCTGTCATGAAACATGCTATAGCATACACATAAAGTGTATTGTCATTATCCAATTAAATTCAAATGAGCTTCATTGGCATGAGAAAGCATATGTTTGCAATGCCAAAGAAAGTGTGAAAATATAACTAAATACAGTTGACAATGGGGTAAGTTGGAGGGGGAACAGCGACCCATCATGATGGTAGAAGCTTACTGTAAAGTCGGGCCCTATGTCCCATGATGATGGTACTTAAAAGTAGACGGCCTAACAGATAATTCATTTATTGATCTTCTGGTTGACAATGTACAAATGTAATTTACCCATTGTGCAACGTGAAAGGTTTTAACCCTGTTTTAAACATAGAATGGATGAGTTGTGTAATGTGGTTAAACATGATATATTAATCGTAGCCTTTGAGAGTAGTCATACGGTAATAATGCACAATGAATGGACTGATTGCTAGTAGTATGTTCAGAGCTAATTCCTCATTACAAAGTATGGACAGACAGACAGACAGACAGACAGACAGACAGACAGACAGACAGACAGACAGACAGACAATGAATTCAGGATACAAAGAAATCACAGCACAATACATACACAATACATAGAGAGATCACACCATACATTGACAATACTACACAGCTCCTCTTACAGAGAGCATGATGGAATAGGCTACCAGCCACAGTTCAACAGTCATCACATTACACATGTTATGCACAGAACTGAGATGTGGCCTGTTTGTTCACATCTTGTGTGGACAAATCACGTTGAAATGCTTTTTCAGGATTTCTCACTGACAGTATAGTGACCATTGCCAACCATTACTCTAAGTGACATTCACATGAATCACTAGTTGTTTCCACTCACTTTCATGTTAAGACTATACTTTCAGGGATCATTTCTATAGTTTTCAACTTGAGAGATGAGTTTCTAAAGTGTTTGTCTCGCTAACCACGATGAAGAGTTGTGATATTCCCTTCTGAGCGTGAAGCTGGCAGGGAAAAATGATTTATTTCATATGTTTGCTGCCATTGATGACTGTTCTTAGCTTCCCAGTGGAGCCTTGAGTAAGGGAATGTTGTCAGAGTGGATCTCTAAAGACATGTCAAACATGAAAACTGTGCAGGATCAGTTCATCTATGTTTTAATGTAAAGTAATCTGGGCTGCTGTCATGAAACATGCTATAGCATACACATAAAGTGTATTATCATTATCCAATTCAATTCAAATGAGCTTCATTGGCATGAGAAAGCATATGTTTGCAATGCCAAAGAAAGTGTGAAAATATAACTAAATACAGTTGACAATGGGGTAAGTTGGAGGGGGAACAGTGACCCATCATGATGGTAGAAGCTTACTGTAAAGTCGGGCCCTATGTCCCATGATGATGATGGTACTTAAAAGTAGACGGCCTAACAGATAATGAATTTATTGATCTTCTGGTTGACATTGTACAAATGTAATTTACCCATTGTGCAACGTGAAAGTTTTTAACCCTGTTTTAAACATAGAATGGATGAGTTGTGTAATGTGGTTAAACATGATATATTAATCGTAGCCTTTGAGAGTAGTCATACGGTAATAATGCACAATGAATGGACTGATTGCTAGTAGTATGTTCAGAGCTATTACACATGTTATGCACAGAACTGAGATGTGGCCTGTTTGTTCACATCTTGTGTGGACAAATCACGTTGAAATGCTTTTTCAGGATTTCTCACTGACAGTATAGTGACCATTGCCAACCATTACTCTAAGTGACATTCACATGAATCACTAGTTGTTTCCACTCACTTTCATGTTAAGACTATACTTTCAGGGATCATTTCTATAGTTTTCAACTTGAGAGATGAGTTTCTAAAGTGTTTGGTCTCGCTGACCACGATGAAGAGTTGTAATATTCCCTTCTGAGCGTGAAGCTGGCAGTGAAAAATTATTTATTTCATATGTTTGCTGCCATTGATGACTGTTCTTAGCTTCCCAGTGGAGCCTTGAGGAAGGGAATGTTGTCAGAGTGGATCTCTAAAGACATGTCAAACATGAAAGCCGTGCAGGATCAGTTAATCTATGTTTTAATGTAAAGTAATCTGGGCTGCTGTCATGAAACATGCTATAGCATACACATAAAGTGTATTGTCATTATCCAATTAAATTCAAATGAGCTTCATTGGCATGAGAAAGCATATGTTTGCAATGCCAAAGAAAGTGTGAAAATATAACTAAATACAGTTGACAATGGGGTAAGTTGGAGGGGGAACAGCGACCCATCATGATGGTAGAAGCTTACTGTAAAGTCGGGCCCTATGTCCCATGATGATGGTACTTAAAAGTAGACGGCCTAACAGATAATTCATTTATTGATCTTCTGGTTGACAATGTACAAATGTAATTTACCCATTGTGCAACGTGAAAGGTTTTAACCCTGTTTTAAACATAGAATGGATGAGTTGTGTAATGTGGTTAAACATGATATATTAATCGTAGCCTTTGAGAGTAGTCATACGGTAATAATGCACAATGAATGGACTGATTGCTAGTAGTATGTTCAGAGCTAATTCCTCATTACAAAGTATGGACAGACAGACAGACAGACAGACAGACAGACAGACAGACAGACAGACAATGAATTCAGGATACAAAGAAATCACAGCACAATACATACACAATACATAGAGAGATCACACCATACATTGACAATAATACACAGCTCCTCTTACAGAGAGCATGATGGAATAGGCTACCAGCCACAGTTCAACAGTCATCACATTACACATGTTATGCACAGAACTGAGATGTGGCCTGTTTGTTCACATCTTGTGTGGACAAATCACGTTGAAATGCTTTTTCAGGATTTCTCACTGACAGTATAGTGACCATTGCCAACCATTACTCTAAGTGACATTCACATGAATCACTAGTTGTTTCCACTCACTTTCATGTTAAGACTATACTTTCAGGGATCATTTCTATAGTTTTCAACTTGAGAGATGAGTTTCTAAAGTGTTTGTCTCGCTAACCACGATGAAGAGTTGTGATATTCCCTTCTGAGCGTGAAGCTGGCAGGGAAAAATGATTTATTTCATATGTTTGCTGCCATTGATGACTGTTCTTAGCTTCCCAGTGGAGCCTTGAGTAAGGGAATGTTGTCAGAGTGGATCTCTAAAGACATGTCAAACATGAAAACTGTGCAGGATCAGTTCATCTATGTTTTAATGTAAAGTAATCTGGGCTGCTGTCATGAAACATGCTATAGCATACACATAAAGTGTATTATCATTATCCAATTCAATTCAAATGAGCTTCATTGGCATGAGAAAGCATATGTTTGCAATGCCAAAGAAAGTGTGAAAATATAACTAAATACAGTTGACAATGGGGTAAGTTGGAGGGGGAACAGTGACCCATCATGATGGTAGAAGCTTACTGTAAAGTCGGGCCCTATGTCCCATGATGATGATGGTACTTAAAAGTAGACGGCCTAACAGATAATGAATTTATTGATCTTCTGGTTGACATTGTACAAATGTAATTTACCCATTGTGCAACGTGAAAGTTTTTAACCCTGTTTTAAACATAGAATGGATGAGTTGTGTAATGTGGTTAAACATGATATATTAATCGTAGCCTTTGAGAGTAGTCATACGGTAATAATGCACAATGAATGGACTGATTGCTAGTAGTATGTTCAGAGCTATTACACATGTTATGCACAGAACTGAGATGTGGCCTGTTTGTTCACATCTTGTGTGGACAAATCACGTTGAAATGCTTTTTCAGGATTTCTCACTGACAGTATAGTGACCATTGCCAACCATTACTCTAAGTGACATTCACATGAATCACTAGTTGTTTCCACTCACTTTCATGTTAAGACTATACTTTCAGGGATCATTTCTATAGTTTTCAACTTGAGAGATGAGTTTCTAAAGTGTTTGTCTCGCTAACCACGATGAAGAGTTGTGATATTCCCTTCTGAGCGTGAAGCTGGCAGGGAAAAATGATTTATTTCATATGTTTGCTGCCATTGATGACTGTTCTTAGCTTCCCAGTGGAGCCTTGAGTAAGGGAATGTTGTCAGAGTGGATCTCTAAAGACATGTCAAACATGAAAACTGTGCAGGATCAGTTCATCTATGTTTTAATGTAAAGTAATCTGGGCTGCTGTCATGAAACATGCTATAGCATACACATAAAGTGTATTATCATTATCCAATTCAATTCAAATGAGCTTCATTGGCATGAGAAAGCATATGTTTGCAATGCCAAAGAAAGTGTGAAAATATAACTAAATACAGTTGACAATGGGGTAAGTTGGAGGGGGAACAGTGACCCATCATGATGGTAGAAGCTTACTGTAAAGTCGGGCCCTATGTCCCATGATGATGATGGTACTTAAAAGTAGACGGCCTAACAGATAATGAATTTATTGATCTTCTGGTTGACATTGTACAAATGTAATTTACCCATTGTGCAACGTGAAAGTTTTTAACCCTGTTTTAAACATAGAATGGATGAGTTGTGTAATGTGGTTAAACATGATATATTAATCGTAGCCTTTGAGAGTAGTCATACGGTAATAATGCACAATGAATGGACTGATTGCTAGTAGTATGTTCAGAGCTATTACACATGTTATGCACAGAACTGAGATGTGGCCTGTTTGTTCACATCTTGTGTGGACAAATCACGTTGAAATGCTTTTTCAGGATTTCTCACTGACAGTATAGTGACCATTGCCAACCATTACTCTAAGTGACATTCACATGAATCACTAGTTGTTTCCACTCACTTTCATGTTAAGACTATACTTTCAGGGATCATTTCTATAGTTTTCAACTTGAGAGATGAGTTTCTAAAGTGTTTGGTCTCGCTGACCACGATGAAGAGTTGTAATATTCCCTTCTGAGCGTGAAGCTGGCAGTGAAAAATTATTTATTTCATATGTTTGCTGCCATTGATGACTGTTCTTAGCTTCCCAGTGGAGCCTTGAGGAAGGGAATGTTGTCAGAGTGGATCTCTAAAGACATGTCAAACATGAAAGCCGTGCAGGATCAGTTAATCTATGTTTTAATGTAAAGTAATCTGGGCTGCTGTCATGAAACATGCTATAGCATACACATAAAGTGTATTGTCATTATCCAATTAAATTCAAATGAGCTTCATTGGCATGAGAAAGCATATGTTTGCAATGCCAAAGAAAGTGTGAAAATATAACTAAATACAGTTGACAATGGGGTAAGTTGGAGGGGGAACAGCGACCCATCATGATGGTAGAAGCTTACTGTAAAGTCGGGCCCTATGTCCCATGATGATGGTACTTAAAAGTAGACGGCCTAACAGATAATTAATTTATTGATCTTCTGGTTGACATTGTACAAATGTAATTTACCCATTGTGCAACGTGAAAGGTTTTAACCCTGTTTTAAACATAGAATGGATGAGTTGTGTAATGTGGTTAAACATGATATATTAATCGTAGCCTTTGAGAGTAGTCATACGGTAATAATGCACAATGAATGGACTGATTGCTAGTAGTATGTTCAGAGCTAATTCCTCATTACAAAGTATGGACAGACAGACAGACAGACAGACAGACAGACAGACAGACAGACAGACAGACAGACAGACAGACAGACAGACAGACAGACAATTAATTCAGGATACAAAGAAATCACAGCACAATACATACACAATACATAGAGAGATCACACCATACATTGACAATACTACACAGCTCCTCTTACAGAGAGCATGATGGAATAGGCTACCAGCCACAGTTCAACAGTCATCACATTACACATGTTATGCACAGAACTGAGATGTGGCCTGTTTGTTCACATCTTGTGTGGACAAATCACGTTGAAATGCTTTTTCAGGATTTCTCACTGACAGTATAGTGACCATTGCCAACCATTACTCTAAGTGACATTCACATGAATCACTAGTTGTTTCCACTCACTTTCATGTTAAGACTATACTTTCAGGGATCATTTCTATAGTTTTCAACTTGAGAGATGAGTTTCTAAAGTGTTTGTCTCGCTAACCACGATGAAGAGTTGTGATATTCCCCTCTGAGCGTGAAGCTGGCAGGGAAAAATGATTTATTTCATATGTTTGCTGCCATTGATGACTGTTCTTAGCTTCCCAGTGGAGCCTTGAGTAAGGGAATGTTGTCAGAGTGGATCTCTAAAGACATGTCAAACATGAAAACTGTGCAGGATCAGTTCATCTATGTTTTAATGTAAAGTAATCTGGGCTGCTGTCATGAAACATGCTATAGCATACACATAAAGTGTATTATCATTATCCAATTAAATTCAAATGAGCTTCATTGGCATGAGAAAGCATATGTTTGCAATGCCAAAGAAAGTGTGAAAATATAACTAAATACAGTTGACAATGGGGTAAGTTGGAGGGGGAACAGTGACCCATCATGATGGTAGAAGCTTACTGTAAAGTCGGGCCCTATGTCCCATGATGATGGTACTTAAAAGTAGACGGCCTAACAGATAATGAATGTATTGATCTTCTGGTTGACATTGTACAAATGTAATTTACCCATTGTGCAACGTGAAAGGTTTTAACCCTGTTTTAAACATAGAATGGATGAGTTGTGTAATGTGGTTAAACATGATATATTAATCGTAGCCTTTGAGAGTAGTCATACGGTAATAATGCACAATGAATGGACTGATTGCTAGTAGTATGTTCAGAGCTACTTCCTCATTACAAAGTATGGACAGACAGACAGACAGACAGACAGACAGACAGACAGACAGACAGACAGACAGACAGACAGACAGACAGACAGACAGACAGACAGACAGACAGACAGACAATGAATTCAGGATACAAAGAAATCACAGCACAATACATACACAATACATAGAGAGATCACACCATACATTGACAATACTACACAGCTCCTCTTACAGAGAGCATGATGGAATAGGCTACCAGCCACAGTTCAACAGTCATCACATTACACATGTTATGCACAGAACTGAGATGTGGCCTGTTTGTTCACATCTTGTGTGGACAAATCACGTTGAAATGCTTTTTCAGGATTTCTCACTGACAGTATAGTGACCATTGCCAACCATTACTCTAAGTGACATTCACATGAATCACTAGTTGTTTCCACTCACTTTCATGTTAAGACTATACTTTCAGGGATCATTTCTATAGTTTTCAACTTGAGAGATGAGTTTCTAAAGTGTTTGTCTCGCTAACCACGATGAAGAGTTGTGATATTCCCTTCTGAGCGTGAAGCTGGCAGGGAAAAATGATTTATTTCATATGTTTGCTGCCATTGATGACTGTTCTTAGCTTCCCAGTGGAGCGTTGAGGAAGGGAATGTTGTCAGAGTGGATCTCTAAAGACATGTCAAACATGAAAGCCGTGCAGGATCAGTTCATCTATGTTTTAATGTAAAGTAATCTGGGCTGCTGTCATGAAACATGCTATAGCATACACATAAAGTGTATTATCATTATCCAATTAAATTCAAATGAGCTTCATTGGCATGAGAAAGCATATGTTTGCAATGCCAAAGAAAGTGTGAAAATATAACTAAATACAGTTGACAATGGGGTAAGTTGGAGGGGGAACAGCGACCCATCATGATGGTAGAAGCTTACTGTAAAGTCGGGCCCTATGTCCCATGATGATGGTACTTAAAAGTAGACGGCCTAACAGATAATGAATTTATTGATCTTCTGGTTGACATTGTACAAATGTAATTTACCCATTGTGCAACGTGAAAGGTTTTAACCCTGTTTTAAACATAGAATGGATGAGTTGTGTAATGTGGTTAAACATGATATATTAATCGTAGCCTTTGAGAGTAGTCATACGGTAATAATGCACAATGAATGGACTGATTGCTAGTAGTATGTTCAGAGCTATTACACATTACACATGTTATGCACAGAACTGAGATGTGGCCTGTTTGTTCACATCTTGTGTGGACAAATCACGTTGAAATGCTTTTTCAGGATTTCTCACTGACAGTATAGTGACCATTGCCAACCATTACTCTAAGTGACATTCACATGAATCACTAGTTGTTTCCACTCACTTTGGTTTTAAGACTATACTTTCAGGGATCGTTTCTATAGTTTTCAACTTGAGAGATGAGTTTCTAAAGTGTTTGGTCTCGCTGACCACGATGAAGAGTTGTAATATTCCCTTCTGAGCGTGAAGCTGGCAGTGAAAAATGATTTATTTCATATGTTTGCTGCCATTGATGACTGTTCTTAGCTTCCCAGTGGAGCGTTGAGGAAGGGAATGTTGTCAGAGTGGATCTCTAAAGACATGTCAAACATGAAAGCCGTGCAGGATCAGTTCATCTATGTTTTAATGTAAAGTAATCTGGGCTGCTGTCATGAAACATGCTATAGCATACACATAAAGTGTATTATCATTATCCAATTAAATTCAAATGAGCTTCATTGGCATGAGAAAGCATATGTTTGCAATGCCAAAGAAAGTGTGAAAATATAACTAAATACAGTTGACAATGGGGTAAGTTGGAGGGGGAACAGCGACCCATCATGATGGTAGAAGCTTACTGTAAAGTCGGGCCCTATGTCCCATGATGATGGTACTTAAAAGTAGACGGCCTAACAGATAATTAATTTATTGATCTTCTGGTTGACATTGTACAAATGTAATTTACCCATTGTGCAACGTGAAAGGTTTTAACCCTGTTTTAAACATAGAATGGATGAGTTGTGTAATGTGGTTAAACATGATATATTAATCGTAGCCTTTGAGAGTAGTCATACGGTAATAATGCACAATTAATTGACTGATTGCTAGTAGTATGTTCAGAGCTACTTCCTCATTACAAATTATGGACAGACAGACAGACAGACAGACAGACAGACAGACAGACAGACAGAATTAATTCAGGATACAAAGAAATCACAGCACAATACATTCACAATACATAGAGAGATCACACCATACATTGACAATACTACACAGCTCCTCTTACAGAGAGCATGATGGAATAGGCTACCAGCCACAGTTCAAGAGTCATCACTGTAGCTGAGGGTTACTGAAAGGACTGTATACTGGTTGGAATTAGCACTCGCCCCTGAATGTCGATCAGAACAAACACAATGGACCACCACCTTGATGTAGACTTGAATTTACTTCCTTTTGACAAGACAGTATGACACTGACCAGTGACAGTATGGTCTGAAAATAAAGCAACAAAAAACATACATGCTCTTAAAAACATGACTAACACAGACTAAATGCCTAAATTGCCAATTGTACACTGTATAGTATAGGCCTAGTGTGAAACACTCTGAATTGGCCTTAAAACTAATTCACTTAATTATATAAATACACCATAGCAACATATGATATACTTGTATGTATTAGTTAACAGAAAAGGTACTGTAACTTGACAGAAGTCAACAAACATTACGACCGCACACATTGTTGGCAAACTTGGCTTAAAGTGTACAGAAACTATCAAATAAAATGCAGGGAATTAAACATAGCACACATAGCACATAGCACATGATGGCACACTATACTGACTTAACTAAACACATAATCACAAAACACCCACAAATACTGCTACTCACATATCAAGAGTGACACACACTGCACAGGTCTTTACTGTTGCCAAACTGAACTGAAATGAAGCTCTGTGGCACATCAAGCTGGAATCACTAGCTCTGATTGCAGTGAGCAAGCCTAAATTACTATTTGACCAATAAGGCCATACAGCCTGTTAAGGAGCTAGTCTTGATCAGCACCCAAAACACCTGTGGCAAACAGGGCCTCTCCACTGTGTATGCATGTGTGTGTGTGTGTGTGTGTGTGTGTGTGTGCGTGCCTGTGTGCGTGCACTGTCCAGGGCCTTTCTTACAATCACATTACACATGTTATGCACAGAACTGAGATGTGGCGTGTTTGTTCACATCTTGTGTGGACAAATCACGTTGAAATGCTTTTTCAGGATTTCTCACTGACAGTATAGTGACCAACCATTACTCTAAGTGACATTCACATGAATCACTAGTCGTTTCCACTCACTTTCATGTTAAGACTATACTTTCAGGGATCATTTCTATAGTTTTCAACTTTAGAGATGAGTTTCTAAAGTGTTTGGTCTCGCTAACCACAATGAAGACTTGTGATATTCCCTTTTGAGTGTGAAGCTGGCAGGGAAAAATGATTTATTTCATATGTTTGCTGCCATTGATGACTGTTCTTAGCTTCCCAGTGGAGCGTTGAGGAAGGGAATGTTGTCAGAGTGGATCTCTAAAGACATGTCAAACATGAAAGCCGTGCAGGATCAGTTCATCTATGTTTTAATGTAAAGTAATCTGGGCTGCTGTCATGAAACATGCTATAGCATACACATAAAGTGTATTATCATTATCCAATTAAATTCAAATGAGCTTCATTGGCATGAGAAAGCATATGTTTGCAATGCCAAAGAAAGTGTGAAAATATAACTAAATACAGTTGACAATGGGGTAAGTTGGAGGGGGAACAGCGACCCATCATGATGGTAGAAGCTTACTGTAAAGTCGGGCCCTATGTCCCATGATGATGGTACTTAAAAGTAGACGGCCTAACAGATAATTAATTTATTGATCTTCTGGTTGACATTGTACAAATGTAATTTACCCATTGTGCAACGTGAAAGGTTTTAACCCTGTTTTAAACATAGAATGGATGAGTTGTGTAATGTGGTTAAACATGATATATTAATCGTAGCCTTTGAGAGTAGTCATACGGTAATAATGCACAATTAATTGACTGATTGCTAGTAGTATGTTCAGAGCTACTTCCTCATTACAAATTATGGACAGACAGACAGACAGACAGACAGACAGACAGACAGACAGACAGACAGACAGAATTAATTCAGGATACAAAGAAATCACAGCACAATACATTCACAATACATAGAGAGATCACACCATACATTGACAATACTACACAGCTCCTCTTACAGAGAGCATGATGGAATAGGCTACCAGCCACAGTTCAAGAGTCATCACTGTAGCTGAGGGTTACTGAAAGGACTGTATACTGGTTGGAATTAGCACTCGCCCCTGAATGTCGATCAGAACAAACACAATGGACCACCACCTTGATGTAGACTTGAATTTACTTCCTTTTGACAAGACAGTATGACACTGACCAGTGACAGTATGGTCTGAAAATAAAGCAACAAAAAACATACATGCTCTTAAAAACATGACTAACACAGACTAAATGCCTAAATTGCCAATTGTACACTGTATAGTATAGGCCTAGTGTGAAACACTCTGAATTGGCCTTAAAACTAATTCACTTAATTATATAAATACACCATAGCAACATATGATATACTTGTATGTATTAGTTAACAGAAAAGGTACTGTAACTTGACAGAAGTCAACAAACATTACGACCGCACACATTGTTGGCAAACTTGGCTTAAAGTGTACAGAAACTATCAAATAAAATGCAGGGAATTAAACATAGCACACATAGCACGTAGCACATGATGGCACACTATACTGACTTAACTAAACACATAATCACAAAACACCCACAAATACTGCTACTCACATATCAAGAGTGACACACACTGCACAGGTCTTTACTGTTGCCAAACTGAACTGAAATGAAGCTCTGTGGCACATCAAGCTGGAATCACTAGCTCTGATTGCAGTGAGCAAGCCTAAATTACTATTTGACCAATAAGGCCATACAGCCTGTTAAGGAGCTAGTCTTGATCAGCACCCAAAACACCTGTGGCAATCAGGGCCTCTCCACTGTGTATGCATGTGTGTGTGTGTGTGTGTGTGTGTGTGTGTGTGTGTGTGTGTGTGTGTGTGTGTGTGTGTGTGTGTGTGTGTGTGTGTGTGTGTGTGTGCGTGCCTGTGTGCGTGCACTGTCCAGGGCCTTTCTTACAATCACATTACACATGTTATGCACAGAACTGAGATGTGGCGTGTTTGTTCACATCTTGTGTGGACAAATCACGTTGAAATGCTTTTTCAGGATTTCTCACTGACAGTATAGTGACCAACCATTACTCTAAGTGACATCCACATGAATCACTAGTTGTTTCCACTCACTTTCATGTTAAGACTATACTTTCAGGGATCATTTCTATAGTTTTCAACTTGAGAGATGAGTTTCTAACGTGTTTGGCCTCGCTAACCACGATGAAGAGTTGTGATAATCCCTTCTGAGCGTGAGGCTGGCAGTGAAAAATGATTTATTTCATATGTTTGCTGCCATTGATGACTGTTCTTAGCTTCCCAGTGGAGCCTTGAGTAAGGGAATGTTGTCAGAGTGGATCTCTAAAGACATGTCAAACATGAAAACCGTGCAGGATCAGTTCATCTATGTTTTAATGTAAAGTATTCTGGGCTGCTGTCATGAAACATGCTATAGCATACACATAAAGTGTATCATTATCCAAGTAAATTCAAATGAGCTTCATTGGCATGAGAAAGCATATGTTTTAATGCCAAAGAAAGTGTGAAAATATAACTAAATACAGTTGACAATGGGGTAAGTTGGAGGGGGAACAGTGACCCATCATGATGGTAGAAGCTTACTGTAAAGTCGGGCCCTATGTCCCATGATGATGGTACTTAAAAGTAGACGGCCTAACAGATAATTAAGTTATTGATCTTCTGGTTGACATGGTACAAATGTAATTTACCCATTGTGCAACGTGAAAGGTTTTAACCCTGTTTTAAACATAGAATGGATGAGTTGTGTAATGTGGTTAAACATGATATATTAATCGTAGCCTTTGAGAGTAGTCATACGGTAATAATGCACAATGAATGGACTGATTGCTAGTAGTATGTTCAGAGCTACTTCCTCATTACAAATTATGGACAGACAGACAGACAGACAGACAGACAGACAGACAGACAGACAGACAGACAGACAGACAGGATACAAAGAAATCACAGCACAATACATACACAATACATAGAGAGATCACACCATACATTGACAATACTACACAGCTCCTCTTACAGAGAGCATGATGGAATAGGCTACCAGCCACAGTTCAACAGTCATCACATTACACATGTTATGCACAGAACTGAGATGTGGCCTGTTTGTTCACATCTTGTGTGGACAAATCACATTGAAATGCTTTTTTTTTTTTTTTTTTTAAGATATTTTTTTGCGGCTTACGCCTTTTATTGATTTTTGAAGGGACAGACAGTAGGCTGACAGGAAACGGGAGAGAGATGGGGGGATGACATGCAGTAAAGGCCGTGTCGGGTCCGGGAGTCGAACCCGCGGCACACTGCGACTGGATTACCAGTCCGGTGCCCAGACCGTTACGCTACGGCCTGGGCTGAAATGCTTTTTCAGGATTTCTCACTGACAGTATAGTGACCAACCATTACTGTAAGTGACATTCACATGAATAACTAGTCGTTTCCACTCACTTTCATGTTTAGACTATACTTTCAGGGATCATTTCTATAGTTTTCAACTTGAGAGATGAGTTTCTAAAGTGTTTGGTCTCGCTAACCACAATGAAGACTTGTGATATTCCCTTCTGAGCGTGAAGCTGGCAGGGAAAAATGATTTATTTCATATGTTTGCTGCCATTGATGACTGTTCTTAGCTTCCCAGTGGAGCGTTGAGGAAGGGAATGTTGTCAGAGTGGATCTCTAAAGACATGTCAAACATGAAAACTGTGCAGGATCAGTTCATCTATGTTTTAATGTAAAGTAATCTGGGCTGCTGTCATGAAACATGCTATAGCATACACATAAAGTGTATTATCAATATCCAATTAAATTCAAATGAGCTTCATTGGCATGAGAAAGCATATGTTTGCAATGCCAAAGAAAGTGTGAAAATATAACTAAATACAGTTGACAATGGGGTAAGTTGGAGGGGGAATAGTGACCCATCATGATGGTAGAAGCTTTCTGTAAAGTCGGGCCCTATGTCCCATGATGATGGTACTTAAAAGTAGACGGCCTAACAGATAATGAATTTATTGATCTTCTGGTTGACATTGTACAAATGTAATTTACCCATTGTGCAACGTGAAAGGTTTTAACCCTGTTTTAAACATAGAATGGATGAGTTGTGTAATGTGGTGAAACATGATATATTAATCGTAGCCTTTGAGAGTAGTCATACGGTAATAATGCACAATTAATTGACTGATTGCTAGCAGTATGTTCAGAGCTACTTCCTCATTACAAATTATGGACAGACAGACAGACAGACAGACAGACAGACAGACAGACAGACAGACAGACAGACAGACAGACAGACAGACAGACAGAGACAGAATGAATTCAGGATACAAAGAAATCACAGCACAATAAATACACAATACATAGAGAGATCACACCATACATTGACAATACTACACAGCTCCTCTTACAGAGAGCATGATGGAATAGTCTACCCGCCACAGTTCAAGAGTCATCACATTACACATGTTATGCACAGAACTGAGATGTGGCCTGTTTGTTCACATCTTTTGTGGACAAATCACATTGAAATGCTTTTTCAGGATTTCTCACTGACAGTATAGTGACCATTGCCAACCATTACTCTAAGTGACATCCACATGAATCACTAGTTGTTTCCACTCACTTTCATGTTAAGACTATACTTTCAGGGATCATTTCTATAGTTTTCAACTTGAGAGATGAGTTTCTAACGTGTTTGGTCTCGCTAACCACGATGAAGAGTTGTGATAATCCCTTCTGAGCGTGAGGCTGGCAGTGAAAAATGATTTATTTCATATGTTTGCTGCCATTGATGACTGTTCTTAGCTTCCCAGTGGAGCGTTGAGGAAGGGAATGTTGTCAGATTGGATCTCTGAAGACATGTCAAACATGAAAACCGTGCAGGATCAGTTCATCTATGTTTTAATGTAAAGTATTCTGGGCTGCTGTCATGAAACATGCTATAGCATACACATAAAGTGTATCATTATCCAAGTAAATTCAAATGAGCTTCATTGGCATGAGAAAGCATATGTTTTAATGCCAAAGAAAGTGTGAAAATATAACTAAATACAGTTGACAATGGGGTAAGTTGGAGGGGGAACAGTGACCCATCATGATGGTAGAAGCTTACTGTAAAGTCGGGCCCTATGTCCCATGATGATGGTACTTAAAAGTAGACGGCCTAACAGATAATTAATTTATTGATCTTCTGGTTGACATGGTACAAATGTAATTTACCCATTGTGCAACGTGAAAGGTTTTAACCCTGTTTTAAACATAGAATGGATGAGTTGTGTAATGTGGTTAAACATGATATATTAATCGTAGCCTTTGAGAGTAGTCATACGGTAATAATGCACAATGAATGGACTGATTGCTAGTAGTATGTTCAGAGCTACTTCCTCATTACAAATTATGGACAGACAGACAGACAGACAGACAGACAGACAGACAGACAGACAGACAGACAGACAGACAGACAGACAGACAGACAGACAGACAGACAGACAGACAGACAGACAGACAGACAGACAGGATACAAAGAAATCACAGCACAATACATACACAATACATAGAGAGATCACACCATACATTGACAATACTACACAGCTCCTCTTACAGAGAGCATGATGGAATAGGCTACCAGCCACAGTTCAACAGTCATCACATTACACATGTTATGCACAGAACTGAGATGTGGCCTGTTTGTTCACATCTTGTGTGGACAAATCACATTGAAATGCTTTTTCAGGATTTCTCACTGACAGTATAGTGACCAACCATTACTCTAAGTGACATTCACATGAATAACTAGTCGTTTCCACTCACTTTCATGTTTAGACTATACTTTCAGGGATCATTTCTATAGTTTTCAACTTGAGAGATGAGTTTCTAAAGTGTTTGGTCTCGCTAACCACGATGAAGAGTTGTGATATTCCCTTCTGAGCGTGAAGCTGGCAGGGAAAAATGATTTATTTCATATGTTTGCTGCCATTGATGACTGTTCTTAGCTTCCCAGTGGAGCCTTGAGTAAGGGAATGTTGTCAGAGTGGATCTCTAAAGACATGTCAAACATGAAAACCGTGCAGGATCAGTTCATCTATGTTTTAATGTAAAGTAATCTGGGCTGCTGTCATGAAACATGCTATAGCATACACATAAAGTGTATTATCATTATCCAATTCAATTCAAATGAGCTTCATTGACATGAGAAAGCCTATGTTTTAATGCCAAAGAAAGTGTGAAAATATAACTAAATACAGTTGACAATGGGGTAAGTTGGAGGGGGAACAGTGACCCATCATGATGGTAGAAGCTTACTGTAAAGTCGGGACCTATGTCCCATGATGATGGTACTTAAAAGTAGACGGCCTAACAGATAATGAATGTATTGATCTTCTGGTTGACATTGTACAAATGTAATTTACCCATTGTGCAACGTGAAAGGTTTTAACCCTGTTTTAAACATATAATGGATGAGTTGTGTAATGTGGTTAAACATGATATATTAATCGTAGCCTTTGAGAGTAGTCATACGGTAATAATGCACAATGAATGGACTGATTGCTAGTAGTATGTTCAGAGCTACTTCCTCATTACAAATTATGGACAGACAGACAGACAGACAGACAGACAGACAGACAGACAGACAGACAGACAGACAGACAGACAGACAGACAGACAGACAGACAGACAGACAGACAGACAGACAGACAGACAGACAGGATACAAAGAAATCACAGCACAATACATACACAATACATAGAGAGATCACACCATACATTGACAATACTACACAGCTCCTCTTACAGAGAGCATGATGGAATAGGCTACCAGCCACAGTTCAACAGTCATCACATTACACATGTTATGCACAGAACTGAGATGTGGCCTGTTTGTTCACATCTTGTGTGGACAAATCACGTTTAAATGCTTTTTCAGGATTTCTCACTGACAGTATAGTGACCAACCATTACTCTAAGTGACATTCACATGAATCACTAGTCGTTTCCACTCACTTTCATGTTAAGAATATACTTACAGTGTTAATTTCTATAGTTTTCAACTTGAGAGATGAGTTTCTAAAGTGTTTGGTCTCGCTAACCACGATGAAGAGTTGTGATATTCCCTTCTGAGCGTGAAGCTGGCAGGGAAAAATGATTTATTTCATATGTTTGCTGCCATTGATGACTGTTCTTAGCTTCCCAGTGGACTCTTGAGGAAGGGAATGTTGTCAGATTGGATCTCTAAAGACATGTCAAACATGAAAACTGTGCAGGATCAGTTCATCTATGTTTTAATGTAAAGTAATCTGGGCTGCTGTCATGAAACATGCTATAGCAGGGTTCCCCAATTAATTTTCCTCAAGGGCCATATTTTGACTAGCGTACCAGGCTGGGGGCCGAGTCTGCACGCTCGAGGTCGAGGTATTGCCCTGAAAATTCATTTTCAGGGCAAGACCCCATTTGAAAAGGATGCCCAGTTTGACATGCATAGGCTACTGACCCCCATTTAATGCCATTTATATTTGGGACCCTTAAAAAAATAATAAAAAAAAACATTTTTTTTTTTTTTTTTAATTCTTTCATGGGCCAGAAGGGGGCGCTCTGTGGGCCGCAAATGGCCCGCGGGCCGCCTATTGGGGAACCCTGTGCTATAGCATACACATAAAGTGTATTATCATTATCCAATTAAATTCAAATGAGCTTAATTGGCATGAGAAAGCATATGTTTGCAATGCCAAAGAAAGTGTGAAAATATAACTAAATACAGTTGACAATGGGGTAAGTTGGAGGGGGAACAGCGACCCATCATGATGGTAGAAGCTTACTGTAAAGTCGGGCCCTATGCCCCATGATGATGGTACTTAAAAGTAGACGGCCTAACAGATAATGCATTTATTGATCTTCTGGTTGACATTGTACAAATGTAATTTACCCATTGTGCAACGTGAAAGGTTTTAACCCTGTTTTAAACATAGAATGGATGAGTTGTGTAATGTGGTTAAACATGATATATTAATCGTAGCCTTTGAGAGTAGTCATACGGTAATAATGCACAATGAATTGACTGATTGCTAGTAGTATGTTCAGAGCTACTTCCTCATTACAAATTATGGACAGACAGACAGACAGACAGACAGACAGACAGACAATGAATTCAGGATACAAAGAAATCACAGCACAATAAATACACAATACATAGAGAGATCACACCATACATTGACAATACTACACAGCTCCTCTTACAGAGAGCATGATGGAATAGGCTACCAGCCACAGTTCAAGAGTCATCACATTACACATGTTATGCACAGAACTGAGATGTGGCCTGTTTGTTCACATCTTGTGTGGACAAATCACGTTGAAATGCTTTTTGAGGATTTCTCACTGACATTATAGTGACCATTGCCAACCATTACTCTAAGTGACATTCACATGAATCACTAGTTGTTTCCACTCACTTTCATGTTAAGACTATACTTTCAGGCCCAGGCCGTAGCGTAACGGTCTGGGCACCGGACTGGTAATCCAGTCGCAGTGTGCCGCGGGTTCGACTCCCGGACCCGACACGGCCTTTACTGCATGTCATCCCCCCATCTCTCTCCCGTTTCCTGTCAGCCTACTGTCTGTCCCTTCAAAAATCAATAAAAGGCGTAAGCCGCAAAAAAAAAAAAAAAAAAAAAAAAGACTATACTTTCAGGGATCATTTCTATAGTTTTCAACTTGAAAGATGAGTTTCTAAAGTGTTTGGTCTCGCTGACCACAATGAAGACTTGTGATATTCCCTTCTGAGCGTGAAGCTGGCAGTGAAAAATGATTTATTTCATATGTTTGCTGCCATTGATGACTGTTCTTAGCTTCCCAGTGGAGCCTTGAGTAAGGTAATGTTGTCAGAGTGGATCTCTAAAGACATGTCAAGCATGAAAACCGTGCAGGATCAGTTCATCTATGTTTTAATGTAAAGTAATCTGGGCTGCTGTCATGAAACATCCTATAGCATACACATAAAGTGTATTATTATCCAATTAAATTCAAATGAGCTTCATTGGCATGAGAAAGCATATGTTTGCAATGCCAAAGAAAGTGTGAAAATATAACTAAATACAGTTGACAATGGGGTAAGTTGGAGGGGGAACAGCGACCCATCATGATGGTAGAAGCTTACTGTAAAGTCGGGCCCTATGTCCCATGATGATGGTACTTAAAAGTAGACGGCCTAACAGATAATGAATTTATTGATCTTCTGGTTGACATTGTACAAATGTAATTTACCCATTGTGCAACGTGAAAGGTTTTAACCCTGTTTTAAACATAGAATGGATGAGTTGTGTAATGTGGTTAAACATGATATATTAATCGTAGCCTTTGAGAGTAGTCATACGGTAATAATGCACAATGAATGGACTGATTGCTAGTAGTATGTTCAGAGCTACTTCCTCATTACAAATTATGGACAGACAGACAGACAGACAGACAGACAGACAGACAGACAGACAGACAGACAGACAGACAGACAGACAGACAGACAGGATACAAAGAAATCACAGCACAATACATACACAATACATAGAGAGATCACACCATACATTGACAATACTACACAGCTCCTCTTACAGAGAGCATGATGGAATAGGCTACCAGCCACAGTTCAACAGTCATCACATTACACATGTTATGCACAGAACTGAGATGTGGCCTGTTTGTTCACATCTTGTGTGGACAAATCACATTGAAATGCTTTTTTTTTTTTTTTTTTTAAGATATTTTTTTGCGGCTTACGCCTTTTATTGATTTTTGAAGGGACAGACAGTAGGCTGACAGGAAACGGGAGAGAGATGGGGGGATGACATGCAGTAAAGGCCGTGTCGGGTCCGGGAGTCGAACCCGCGGCACACTGCGACTGGATTACCAGTCCGGTGCCCAGACCGTTACGCTACGGCCTGGGCTGAAATGCTTTTTCAGGATTTCTCACTGACAGTATAGTGACCAACCATTACTGTAAGTGACATTCACATGAATAACTAGTCGTTTCCACTCACTTTCATGTTTAGACTATACTTTCAGGGATCATTTCTATAGTTTTCAACTTGAGAGATGAGTTTCTAAAGTGTTTGGTCTCGCTAACCACAATGAAGACTTGTGATATTCCCTTCTGAGCGTGAAGCTGGCAGGGAAAAATGATTTATTTCATATGTTTGCTGCCATTGATGACTGTTCTTAGCTTCCCAGTGGAGCGTTGAGGAAGGGAATGTTGTCAGAGTGGATCTCTAAAGACATGTCAAACATGAAAACTGTGCAGGATCAGTTCATCTATGTTTTAATGTAAAGTAATCTGGGCTGCTGTCATGAAACATGCTATAGCATACACATAAAGTGTATTATCAATATCCAATTAAATTCAAATGAGCTTCATTGGCATGAGAAAGCATATGTTTGCAATGCCAAAGAAAGTGTGAAAATATAACTAAATACAGTTGACAATGGGGTAAGTTGGAGGGGGAATAGTGACCCATCATGATGGTAGAAGCTTTCTGTAAAGTCGGGCCCTATGTCCCATGATGATGGTACTTAAAAGTAGACGGCCTAACAGATAATGAATTTATTGATCTTCTGGTTGACATTGTACAAATGTAATTTACCCATTGTGCAACGTGAAAGGTTTTAACCCTGTTTTAAACATAGAATGGATGAGTTGTGTAATGTGGTGAAACATGATATATTAATCGTAGCCTTTGAGAGTAGTCATACGGTAATAATGCACAATTAATTGACTGATTGCTAGCAGTATGTTCAGAGCTACTTCCTCATTACAAATTATGGACAGACAGACAGACAGACAGACAGACAGACAGACAGACAGACAGACAGACAGACAGACAGACAGACAGACAGACAGACAGACAGACAGACAGACAGAGACAGAATGAATTCAGGATACAAAGAAATCACAGCACAATAAATACACAATACATAGAGAGATCACACCATACATTGACAATACTACACAGCTCCTCTTACAGAGAGCATGATGGAATAGTCTACCCGCCACAGTTCAAGAGTCATCACATTACACATGTTATGCACAGAACTGAGATGTGGCCTGTTTGTTCACATCTTTTGTGGACAAATCACATTGAAATGCTTTTTCAGGATTTCTCACTGACAGTATAGTGACCATTGCCAACCATTACTCTAAGTGACATCCACATGAATCACTAGTTGTTACTTTCCACTCACTTTCATGTTAAGACTATACTTTCAGGGATCATTTCTATAGTTTTCAACTTGAGAGATGAGTTTCTAACGTGTTTGGTCTCGCTAACCACGATGAAGAGTTGTGATAATCCCTTCTGAGCGTGAGGCTGGCAGTGAAAAATGATTTATTTCATATGTTTGCTGCCATTGATGACTGTTCTTAGCTTCCCAGTGGAGCGTTGAGGAAGGGAATGTTGTCAGATTGGATCTCTGAAGACATGTCAAACATGAAAACCGTGCAGGATCAGTTCATCTATGTTTTAATGTAAAGTATTCTGGGCTGCTGTCATGAAACATGCTATAGCATACACATAAAGTGTATCATTATCCAAGTAAATTCAAATGAGCTTCATTGGCATGAGAAAGCATATGTTTTAATGCCAAAGAAAGTGTGAAAATATAACTAAATACAGTTGACAATGGGGTAAGTTGGAGGGGGAACAGTGACCCATCATGATGGTAGAAGCTTACTGTAAAGTCGGGACCTATGTCCCATGATGATGGTACTTAAAAGTAGACGGCCTAACAGATAATGAATGTATTGATCTTCTGGTTGACATTGTACAAATGTAATTTACCCATTGTGCAACGTGAAAGGTTTTAACCCTGTTTTAAACATAGAATGGATGAGTTGTGTAATGTGGTTAAACATGATATATTAATCGTAGCCTTTGAGAGTAGTCATACGGTAATAATGCACAATGAATGGACTGATTGCTAGTAGTATGTTCAGAGCTACTTCCTCATTACAAATTATGGACAGACAGACAGACAGACAGACAGACAGACAATGAATTCAGGATACAAAGAAATCACAGCACAATAAATACACAATACATAGAGAGATCACACCATACATTGACAATACTACACAGCTCCTCTTACAGAGAGCATGATGGAATAGGCTACCAGCCACAGTTCAAGAGTCATCACATTACACATGTTATGCACAGAACTGAGATGTGGCCTGTTTGTTCACATCTTGTGTGGACAAATCACGTTGAAATGCTTTTTGAGGATTTCTCACTGACATTATAGTGACCATTGCCAACCATTACTCTAAGTGACATTCACATGAATCACTAGTTGTTTCCACTCACTTTCATGTTAAGACTATACTTTCAGGCCCAGGCCGTAGCGTAACGGTCTGGGCACCGGACTGGTAATCCAGTCGCAGTGTGCCGCGGGTTCGACTCCCGGACCCGACACGGCCTTTACTGCATGTCATCCCCCCATCTCTCTCCCGTTTCCTGTCAGCCTACTGTCTGTCCCTTCAAAAATCAATAAAAGGCGTAAGCCGCAAAAAAAAAAAAAAAAAAAAAAAAGACTATACTTTCAGGGATCATTTCTATAGTTTTCAACTTGAAAGATGAGTTTCTAAAGTGTTTGGTCTCGCTGACCACAATGAAGACTTGTGATATTCCCTTCTGAGCGTGAAGCTGGCAGTGAAAAATGATTTATTTCATATGTTTGCTGCCATTGATGACTGTTCTTAGCTTCCCAGTGGAGCCTTGAGTAAGGTAATGTTGTCAGAGTGGATCTCTAAAGACATGTCAAGCATGAAAACCGTGCAGGATCAGTTCATCTATGTTTTAATGTAAAGTAATCTGGGCTGCTGTCATGAAACATCCTATAGCATACACATAAAGTGTATTATTATCCAATTAAATTCAAATGAGCTTCATTGGCATGAGAAAGCATATGTTTGCAATGCCAAAGAAAGTGTGAAAATATAACTAAATACAGTTGACAATGGGGTAAGTTGGAGGGGGAACAGCGACCCATCATGATGGTAGAAGCTTACTGTAAAGTCGGGCCCTATGTCCCATGATGATGGTACTTAAAAGTAGACGGCCTAACAGATAATGAATTTATTGATCTTCTGGTTGACATTGTACAAATGTAATTTACCCATTGTGCAACGTGAAAGGTTTTAACCCTGTTTTAAACATAGAATGGATGAGTTGTGTAATGTGGTTAAACATGATATATTAATCGTAGCCTTTGAGAGTAGTCATACGGTAATAATGCACAATGAATGGACTGATTGCTAGTAGTATGTTCAGAGCTACTTCCTCATTACAAATTATGGACAGACAGACAGACAGACAGACAGACAGACAGACAGACAGACAGACAGACAGACAGACAGACAGACAGACAGACAGACAGGATACAAAGAAATCACAGCACAATACATACACAATACATAGAGAGATCACACCATACATTGACAATACTACACAGCTCCTCTTACAGAGAGCATGATGGAATAGGCTACCAGCCACAGTTCAACAGTCATCACATTACACATGTTATGCACAGAACTGAGATGTGGCCTGTTTGTTCACATCTTGTGTGGACAAATCACATTGAAATGCTTTTTTTTTTTTTTTTTTTAAGATATTTTTTTGCGGCTTACGCCTTTTATTGATTTTTGAAGGGACAGACAGTAGGCTGACAGGAAACGGGAGAGAGATGGGGGGATGACATGCAGTAAAGGCCGTGTCGGGTCCGGGAGTCGAACCCGCGGCACACTGCGACTGGATTACCAGTCCGGTGCCCAGACCGTTACGCTACGGCCTGGGCTGAAATGCTTTTTCAGGATTTCTCACTGACAGTATAGTGACCAACCATTACTGTAAGTGACATTCACATGAATAACTAGTCGTTTCCACTCACTTTCATGTTTAGACTATACTTTCAGGGATCATTTCTATAGTTTTCAACTTGAGAGATGAGTTTCTAAAGTGTTTGGTCTCGCTAACCACAATGAAGACTTGTGATATTCCCTTCTGAGCGTGAAGCTGGCAGGGAAAAATGATTTATTTCATATGTTTGCTGCCATTGATGACTGTTCTTAGCTTCCCAGTGGAGCGTTGAGGAAGGGAATGTTGTCAGAGTGGATCTCTAAAGACATGTCAAACATGAAAACTGTGCAGGATCAGTTCATCTATGTTTTAATGTAAAGTAATCTGGGCTGCTGTCATGAAACATGCTATAGCATACACATAAAGTGTATTATCAATATCCAATTAAATTCAAATGAGCTTCATTGGCATGAGAAAGCATATGTTTGCAATGCCAAAGAAAGTGTGAAAATATAACTAAATACAGTTGACAATGGGGTAAGTTGGAGGGGGAATAGTGACCCATCATGATGGTAGAAGCTTTCTGTAAAGTCGGGCCCTATGTCCCATGATGATGGTACTTAAAAGTAGACGGCCTAACAGATAATGAATTTATTGATCTTCTGGTTGACATTGTACAAATGTAATTTACCCATTGTGCAACGTGAAAGGTTTTAACCCTGTTTTAAACATAGAATGGATGAGTTGTGTAATGTGGTGAAACATGATATATTAATCGTAGCCTTTGAGAGTAGTCATACGGTAATAATGCACAATTAATTGACTGATTGCTAGCAGTATGTTCAGAGCTACTTCCTCATTACAAATTATGGACAGACAGACAGACAGACAGACAGACAGACAGACAGACAGACAGACAGACAGACAGACAGACAGACAGACAGACAGACAGACAGACAGACAGACAGACAGACAGAGACAGAATGAATTCAGGATACAAAGAAATCACAGCACAATAAATACACAATACATAGAGAGATCACACCATACATTGACAATACTACACAGCTCCTCTTACAGAGAGCATGATGGAATAGTCTACCCGCCACAGTTCAAGAGTCATCACATTACACATGTTATGCACAGAACTGAGATGTGGCCTGTTTGTTCACATCTTTTGTGGACAAATCACATTGAAATGCTTTTTCAGGATTTCTCACTGACAGTATAGTGACCATTGCCAACCATTACTCTAAGTGACATCCACATGAATCACTAGTTGTTTCCACTCACTTTCATGTTAAGACTATACTTTCAGGGATCATTTCTATAGTTTTCAACTTGAGAGATGAGTTTCTAACGTGTTTGGTCTCGCTAACCACGATGAAGAGTTGTGATAATCCCTTCTGAGCGTGAGGCTGGCAGTGAAAAATGATTTATTTCATATGTTTGCTGCCATTGATGACTGTTCTTAGCTTCCCAGTGGAGCGTTGAGGAAGGGAATGTTGTCAGATTGGATCTCTGAAGACATGTCAAACATGAAAACCGTGCAGGATCAGTTCATCTATGTTTTAATGTAAAGTATTCTGGGCTGCTGTCATGAAACATGCTATAGCATACACATAAAGTGTATCATTATCCAAGTAAATTCAAATGAGCTTCATTGGCATGAGAAAGCATATGTTTTAATGCCAAAGAAAGTGTGAAAATATAACTAAATACAGTTGACAATGGGGTAAGTTGGAGGGGGAACAGTGACCCATCATGATGGTAGAAGCTTACTGTAAAGTCGGGCCCTATGTCCCATGATGATGGTACTTAAAAGTAGACGGCCTAACAGATAATTAATTTATTGATCTTCTGGTTGACATGGTACAAATGTAATTTACCCATTGTGCAACGTGAAAGGTTTTAACCCTGTTTTAAACATAGAATGGATGAGTTGTGTAATGTGGTTAAACATGATATATTAATCGTAGCCTTTGAGAGTAGTCATACGGTAATAATGCACAATGAATGGACTGATTGCTAGTAGTATGTTCAGAGCTACTTCCTCATTACAAATTATGGACAGACAGACAGACAGACAGACAGACAGACAGACAGACAGACAGACAGACAGACAGACAGACAGACAGACAGACAGACAGACAGACAGACAGACAGACAGACAGACAGGATACAAAGAAATCACAGCACAATACATACACAATACATAGAGAGATCACACCATACATTGACAATACTACACAGCTCCTCTTACAGAGAGCATGATGGAATAGGCTACCAGCCACAGTTCAACAGTCATCACATTACACATGTTATGCACAGAACTGAGATGTGGCCTGTTTGTTCACATCTTGTGTGGACAAATCACATTGAAATGCTTTTTCAGGATTTCTCACTGACAGTATAGTGACCAACCATTACTCTAAGTGACATTCACATGAATAACTAGTCGTTTCCACTCACTTTCATGTTTAGACTATACTTTCAGGGATCATTTCTATAGTTTTCAACTTGAGAGATGAGTTTCTAAAGTGTTTGGTCTCGCTAACCACGATGAAGAGTTGTGATATTCCCTTCTGAGCGTGAAGCTGGCAGGGAAAAATGATTTATTTCATATGTTTGCTGCCATTGATGACTGTTCTTTTTTTGTTATCAAATGTTTTTTATTTTAAGACAAAAATCACAAGACACGTTAACAACATGAAAGACTTAAAGCAAACAAAACACACATAAAACAACACACAACAGCAAAAGCAAGGAACACAAAAACAAAAACAAACAATCCCACCCACCCCTCCCCCCCCGAGACCAAAGATGTCACAAAATGTCATCACTTCAACCACTGTGCAATGAAAACAAAAAACAAATAATGATAATAACAATAATAATGATCAAACCATGCCCCCAACCAAATCTGCAATACCAGACCAAATCTCAACGTTTTCCTCTTTTGCACCATGCAATCTTGCTGTAGACATCTCTAGATAAATGATATCCAGAAAGGTCAAAGCCCACTGGCGAAATGACAATGTATGAGGCGGTTTCCAGTGCGAAGCAACCATCTTCTTTGCGGCCGTTACGCCAGCAAAGAAGACACGAATACGGGTGTTATTTAATGGCATTGATGACTGTTCTTAGCTTCCCAGTGGAGCCTTGAGTAAGGGAATGTTGTCAGAGTGGATCTCTAAAGACATGTCAAACATGAAAACCGTGCAGGATCAGTTCATCTATGTTTTAATGTAAAGTAATCTGGGCTGCTGTCATGAAACATGCTATAGCATACACATAAAGTGTATTATCATTATCCAATTCAATTCAAATGAGCTTCATTGACATGAGAAAGCCTATGTTTTAATGCCAAAGAAAGTGTGAAAATATAACTAAATACAGTTGACAATGGGGTAAGTTGGAGGGGGAACAGTGACCCATCATGATGGTAGAAGCTTACTGTAAAGTCGGGACCTATGTCCCATGATGATGGTACTTAAAAGTAGACGGCCTAACAGATAATGAATGTATTGATCTTCTGGTTGACATTGTACAAATGTAATTTACCCATTGTGCAACGTGAAAGGTTTTAACCCTGTTTTAAACATATAATGGATGAGTTGTGTAATGTGGTTAAACATGATATATTAATCGTAGCCTTTGAGAGTAGTCATACGGTAATAATGCACAATGAATGGACTGATTGCTAGTAGTATGTTCAGAGCTACTTCCTCATTACAAATTATGGACAGACAGACAGACAGACAGACAGACAGACAGACAGACAGACAGACAGACAGACAGACAGACAGACAGACAGACAGACAGACAGACAGACAGACAGACAGACAGACAGACAGGATACAAAGAAATCACAGCACAATACATACACAATACATAGAGAGATCACACCATACATTGACAATACTACACAGCTCCTCTTACAGAGAGCATGATGGAATAGGCTACCAGCCACAGTTCAACAGTCATCACATTACACATGTTATGCACAGAACTGAGATGTGGCCTGTTTGTTCACATCTTGTGTGGACAAATCACGTTTAAATGCTTTTTCAGGATTTCTCACTGACAGTATAGTGACCAACCATTACTCTAAGTGACATTCACATGAATCACTAGTCGTTTCCACTCACTTTCATGTTAAGAATATACTTACAGTGTTAATTTCTATAGTTTTCAACTTGAGAGATGAGTTTCTAAAGTGTTTGGTCTCGCTAACCACGATGAAGAGTTGTGATATTCCCTTCTGAGCGTGAAGCTGGCAGGGAAAAATGATTTATTTCATATGTTTGCTGCCATTGATGACTGTTCTTAGCTTCCCAGTGGACTCTTGAGGAAGGGAATGTTGTCAGATTGGATCTCTAAAGACATGTCAAACATGAAAACTGTGCAGGATCAGTTCATCTATGTTTTAATGTAAAGTAATCTGGGCTGCTGTCATGAAACATGCTATAGCATACACATAAAGTGTATTATCATTATCCAATTAAATTCAAATGAGCTTAATTGGCATGAGAAAGCATATGTTTGCAATGCCAAAGAAAGTGTGAAAATATAACTAAATACAGTTGACAATGGGGTAAGTTGGAGGGGGAACAGCGACCCATCATGATGGTAGAAGCTTACTGTAAAGTCGGGCCCTATGCCCCATGATGATGGTACTTAAAAGTAGACGGCCTAACAGATAATGCATTTATTGATCTTCTGGTTGACATTGTACAAATGTAATTTACCCATTGTGCAACGTGAAAGGTTTTAACCCTGTTTTAAACATAGAATGGATGAGTTGTGTAATGTGGTTAAACATGATATATTAATCGTAGCCTTTGAGAGTAGTCATACGGTAATAATGCACAATGAATTGACTGATTGCTAGTAGTATGTTCAGAGCTACTTCCTCATTACAAATTATGGACAGACAGACAGACAGACAGACAGACAGACAGACAGACAGACAGACAGACAGACAGACAGACAGACAGACAGACAGACAGACAGACAGACAGACAGACAGACAGACAGACAGACAGGATACAAAGAAATCACAGCACAATACATACACAATACATAGAGAGATCACACCATACATTGACAATACTACACAGCTCCTCTTACAGAGAGCATGATGGAATAGGCTACCAGCCACAGTTCAACAGTCATCACATTACACATGTTATGCACAGAACTGAGATGTGGCCTGTTTGTTCACATCTTGTGTGGACAAATCACATTGAAATGCTTTTTTTTTTTTTTTTTTTAAGATATTTTTTTGCGGCTTACGCCTTTTATTGATTTTTGAAGGGACAGACAGTAGGCTGACAGGAAACGGGAGAGAGATGGGGGGATGACATGCAGTAAAGGCCGTGTCGGGTCCGGGAGTCGAACCCGCGGCACACTGCGACTGGATTACCAGTCCGGTGCCCAGACCGTTACGCTACGGCCTGGGCTGAAATGCTTTTTCAGGATTTCTCACTGACAGTATAGTGACCAACCATTACTGTAAGTGACATTCACATGAATAACTAGTCGTTTCCACTCACTTTCATGTTTAGACTATACTTTCAGGGATCATTTCTATAGTTTTCAACTTGAGAGATGAGTTTCTAAAGTGTTTGGTCTCGCTAACCACAATGAAGACTTGTGATATTCCCTTCTGAGCGTGAAGCTGGCAGGGAAAAATGATTTATTTCATATGTTTGCTGCCATTGATGACTGTTCTTAGCTTCCCAGTGGAGCGTTGAGGAAGGGAATGTTGTCAGAGTGGATCTCTAAAGACATGTCAAACATGAAAACTGTGCAGGATCAGTTCATCTATGTTTTAATGTAAAGTAATCTGGGCTGCTGTCATGAAACATGCTATAGCATACACATAAAGTGTATTATCAATATCCAATTAAATTCAAATGAGCTTCATTGGCATGAGAAAGCATATGTTTGCAATGCCAAAGAAAGTGTGAAAATATAACTAAATACAGTTGACAATGGGGTAAGTTGGAGGGGGAATAGTGACCCATCATGATGGTAGAAGCTTTCTGTAAAGTCGGGCCCTATGTCCCATGATGATGGTACTTAAAAGTAGACGGCCTAACAGATAATGAATTTATTGATCTTCTGGTTGACATTGTACAAATGTAATTTACCCATTGTGCAACGTGAAAGGTTTTAACCCTGTTTTAAACATAGAATGGATGAGTTGTGTAATGTGGTGAAACATGATATATTAATCGTAGCCTTTGAGAGTAGTCATACGGTAATAATGCACAATTAATTGACTGATTGCTAGCAGTATGTTCAGAGCTACTTCCTCATTACAAATTATGGACAGACAGACAGACAGACAGACAGACAGACAGACAGACAGACAGACAGACAGACAGACAGACAGACAGACAGACAGACAGACAGACAGACAGACAGAGACAGAATGAATTCAGGATACAAAGAAATCACAGCACAATAAATACACAATACATAGAGAGATCACACCATACATTGACAATACTACACAGCTCCTCTTACAGAGAGCATGATGGAATAGTCTACCCGCCACAGTTCAAGAGTCATCACATTACACATGTTATGCACAGAACTGAGATGTGGCCTGTTTGTTCACATCTTTTGTGGACAAATCACATTGAAATGCTTTTTCAGGATTTCTCACTGACAGTATAGTGACCATTGCCAACCATTACTCTAAGTGACATCCACATGAATCACTAGTTGTTTCCACTCACTTTCATGTTAAGACTATACTTTCAGGGATCATTTCTATAGTTTTCAACTTGAGAGATGAGTTTCTAACGTGTTTGGTCTCGCTAACCACGATGAAGAGTTGTGATAATCCCTTCTGAGCGTGAGGCTGGCAGTGAAAAATGATTTATTTCATATGTTTGCTGCCATTGATGACTGTTCTTAGCTTCCCAGTGGAGCGTTGAGGAAGGGAATGTTGTCAGATTGGATCTCTGAAGACATGTCAAACATGAAAACCGTGCAGGATCAGTTCATCTATGTTTTAATGTAAAGTATTCTGGGCTGCTGTCATGAAACATGCTATAGCATACACATAAAGTGTATCATTATCCAAGTAAATTCAAATGAGCTTCATTGGCATGAGAAAGCATATGTTTTAATGCCAAAGAAAGTGTGAAAATATAACTAAATACAGTTGACAATGGGGTAAGTTGGAGGGGGAACAGTGACCCATCATGATGGTAGAAGCTTACTGTAAAGTCGGGCCCTATGTCCCATGATGATGGTACTTAAAAGTAGACGGCCTAACAGATAATTAATTTATTGATCTTCTGGTTGACATGGTACAAATGTAATTTACCCATTGTGCAACGTGAAAGGTTTTAACCCTGTTTTAAACATAGAATGGATGAGTTGTGTAATGTGGTTAAACATGATATATTAATCGTAGCCTTTGAGAGTAGTCATACGGTAATAATGCACAATGAATGGACTGATTGCTAGTAGTATGTTCAGAGCTACTTCCTCATTACAAATTATGGACAGACAGACAGACAGACAGACAGACAGACAGACAGACAGACAGACAGACAGACAGACAGACAGACAGACAGACAGACAGACAGACAGACAGACATGATACAAAGAAATCACAGCACAATACATACACAATACATAGAGAGATCACACCATACATTGACAATACTACACAGCTCCTCTTACAGAGAGCATGATGGAATAGGCTACCAGCCACAGTTCAACAGTCATCACATTACACATGTTATGCACAGAACTGAGATGTGGCCTGTTTGTTCACATCTTGTGTGGACAAATCACATTGAAATGCTTTTTCAGGATTTCTCACTGACAGTATAGTGACCAACCATTACTCTAAGTGACATTCACATGAATAACTAGTCGTTTCCACTCACTTTCATGTTTAGACTATACTTTCAGGGATCATTTCTATAGTTTTCAACTTGAGAGATGAGTTTCTAAAGTGTTTGGTCTCGCTAACCACGATGAAGAGTTGTGATATTCCCTTCTGAGCGTGAAGCTGGCAGGGAAAAATGATTTATTTCATATGTTTGCTGCCATTGATGACTGTTCTTAGCTTCCCAGTGGAGCCTTGAGTAAGGGAATGTTGTCAGAGTGGATCTCTAAAGACATGTCAAACATGAAAACCGTGCAGGATCAGTTCATCTATGTTTTAATGTAAAGTAATCTGGGCTGCTGTCATGAAACATGCTATAGCATACACATAAAGTGTATTATCATTATCCAATTCAATTCAAATGAGCTTCATTGACATGAGAAAGCCTATGTTTTAATGCCAAAGAAAGTGTGAAAATATAACTAAATACAGTTGACAATGGGGTAAGTTGGAGGGGGAACAGTGACCCATCATGATGGTAGAAGCTTACTGTAAAGTCGGGACCTATGTCCCATGATGATGGTACTTAAAAGTAGACGGCCTAACAGATAATGAATGTATTGATCTTCTGGTTGACATTGTACAAATGTAATTTACCCATTGTGCAACGTGAAAGGTTTTAACCCTGTTTTAAACATATAATGGATGAGTTGTGTAATGTGGTTAAACATGATATATTAATCGTAGCCTTTGAGAGTAGTCATACGGTAATAATGCACAATGAATGGACTGATTGCTAGTAGTATGTTCAGAGCTACTTCCTCATTACAAATTATGGACAGACAGACAGACAGACAGACAGACAGACAGACAGACAGACAGACAGACAGACAGACAGACAGACAGACAGACAGACAGACAGACAGACAGACAGACAGGATACAAAGAAATCACAGCACAATACATACACAATACATAGAGAGATCACACCATACATTGACAATACTACACAGCTCCTCTTACAGAGAGTATGATGGAATAGGCTACCAGCCACAGTTCAACAGTCATCACATTACACATGTTATGCACAGAACTGAGATGTGGCCTGTTTGTTCACATCTTGTGTGGACAAATCACGTTTAAATGCTTTTTCAGGATTTCTCACTGACAGTATAGTGACCAACCATTACTCTAAGTGACATTCACATGAATCACTAGTCGTTTCCACTCACTTTCATGTTAAGAATATACTTACAGTGTTAATTTCTATAGTTTTCAACTTGAGAGATGAGTTTCTAAAGTGTTTGGTCTCGCTAACCACGATGAAGAGTTGTGATATTCCCTTCTGAGCGTGAAGCTGGCAGGGAAAAATGATTTATTTCATATGTTTGCTGCCATTGATGACTGTTCTTAGCTTCCCAGTGGACTCTTGAGGAAGGGAATGTTGTCAGATTGGATCTCTAAAGACATGTCAAACATGAAAACTGTGCAGGATCAGTTCATCTATGTTTTAATGTAAAGTAATCTGGGCTGCTGTCATGAAACATGCTATAGCATACACATAAAGTGTATTATCATTATCCAATTAAATTCAAATGAGCTTAATTGGCATGAGAAAGCATATGTTTGCAATGCCAAAGAAAGTGTGAAAATATAACTAAATACAGTTGACAATGGGGTAAGTTGGAGGGGGAACAGCGACCCATCATGATGGTAGAAGCTTACTGTAAAGTCGGGCCCTATGCCCCATGATGATGGTACTTAAAAGTAGACGGCCTAACAGATAATGCATTTATTGATCTTCTGGTTGACATTGTACAAATGTAATTTACCCATTGTGCAACGTGAAAGGTTTTAACCCTGTTTTAAACATAGAATGGATGAGTTGTGTAATGTGGTTAAACATGATATATTAATCGTAGCCTTTGAGAGTAGTCATACGGTAATAATGCACAATGAATTGACTGATTGCTAGTAGTATGTTCAGAGCTACTTCCTCATTACAAATTATGGACAGACAGACAGACAGACAGACAGACAGACAATGAATTCAGGATACAAAGAAATCACAGCACAATAAATACACAATACATAGAGAGATCACACCATACATTGACAATACTACACAGCTCCTCTTACAGAGAGCATGATGGAATAGGCTACCAGCCACAGTTCAAGAGTCATCACATTACACATGTTATGCACAGAACTGAGATGTGGCCTGTTTGTTCACATCTTGTGTGGACAAATCACGTTGAAATGCTTTTTGAGGATTTCTCACTGACATTATAGTGACCATTGCCAACCATTACTCTAAGTGACATTCACATGAATCACTAGTTGTTTCCACTCACTTTCATGTTAAGACTATACTTTCAGGCCCAGGCCGTAGCGTAACGGTCTGGGCACCGGACTGGTAATCCAGTCGCAGTGTGCCGCGGGTTCGACTCCCGGACCCGACACGGCCTTTACTGCATGTCATCCCCCCATCTCTCTCCCGTTTCCTGTCAGCCTACTGTCTGTCCCTTCAAAAATCAATAAAAGGCGTAAGCCGCAAAAAAAAAAAAAAAAAAAAAAAAAGACTATACTTTCAGGGATCATTTCTATAGTTTTCAACTTGAAAGATGAGTTTCTAAAGTGTTTGGTCTCGCTGACCACAATGAAGACTTGTGATATTCCCTTCTGAGCGTGAAGCTGGCAGTGAAAAATGATTTATTTCATATGTTTGCTGCCATTGATGACTGTTCTTAGCTTCCCAGTGGAGCCTTGAGTAAGGTAATGTTGTCAGAGTGGATCTCTAAAGACATGTCAAGCATGAAAACCGTGCAGGATCAGTTCATCTATGTTTTAATGTAAAGTAATCTGGGCTGCTGTCATGAAACATCCTATAGCATACACATAAAGTGTATTATTATCCAATTAAATTCAAATGAGCTTCATTGGCATGAGAAAGCATATGTTTGCAATGCCAAAGAAAGTGTGAAAATATAACTAAATACAGTTGACAATGGGGTAAGTTGGAGGGGGAACAGCGACCCATCATGATGGTAGAAGCTTACTGTAAAGTCGGGCCCTATGTCCCATGATGATGGTACTTAAAAGTAGACGGCCTAACAGATAATGAATTTATTGATCTTCTGGTTGACATTGTACAAATGTAATTTACCCATTGTGCAACGTGAAAGGTTTTAACCCTGTTTTAAACATAGAATGGATGAGTTGTGTAATGTGGTTAAACATGATATATTAATCGTAGCCTTTGAGAGTAGTCATACGGTAATAATGCACAATGAATGGACTGATTGCTAGTAGTATGTTCAGAGCTACTTCCTCATTACAAATTATGGACAGACAGACAGACAGACAGACAGACAGACAGACAGACAGACAGACAGACAGACAGACAGACAGACAGGATACAAAGAAATCACAGCACAATACATACACAATACATAGAGAGATCACACCATACATTGACAATACTACACAGCTCCTCTTACAGAGAGCATGATGGAATAGGCTACCAGCCACAGTTCAACAGTCATCACATTACACATGTTATGCACAGAACTGAGATGTGGCCTGTTTGTTCACATCTTGTGTGGACAAATCACATTGAAATGCTTTTTTTTTTTTTTTTTTTAAGATATTTTTTTGCGGCTTACGCCTTTTATTGATTTTTGAAGGGACAGACAGTAGGCTGACAGGAAACGGGAGAGAGATGGGGGGATGACATGCAGTAAAGGCCGTGTCGGGTCCGGGAGTCGAACCCGCGGCACACTGCGACTGGATTACCAGTCCGGTGCCCAGACCGTTACGCTACGGCCTGGGCTGAAATGCTTTTTCAGGATTTCTCACTGACAGTATAGTGACCAACCATTACTGTAAGTGACATTCACATGAATAACTAGTCGTTTCCACTCACTTTCATGTTTAGACTATACTTTCAGGGATCATTTCTATAGTTTTCAACTTGAGAGATGAGTTTCTAAAGTGTTTGGTCTCGCTAACCACAATGAAGACTTGTGATATTCCCTTCTGAGCGTGAAGCTGGCAGGGAAAAATGATTTATTTCATATGTTTGCTGCCATTGATGACTGTTCTTAGCTTCCCAGTGGAGCGTTGAGGAAGGGAATGTTGTCAGAGTGGATCTCTAAAGACATGTCAAACATGAAAACTGTGCAGGATCAGTTCATCTATGTTTTAATGTAAAGTAATCTGGGCTGCTGTCATGAAACATGCTATAGCATACACATAAAGTGTATTATCAATATCCAATTAAATTCAAATGAGCTTCATTGGCATGAGAAAGCATATGTTTGCAATGCCAAAGAAAGTGTGAAAATATAACTAAATACAGTTGACAATGGGGTAAGTTGGAGGGGGAATAGTGACCCATCATGATGGTAGAAGCTTTCTGTAAAGTCGGGCCCTATGTCCCATGATGATGGTACTTAAAAGTAGACGGCCTAACAGATAATGAATTTATTGATCTTCTGGTTGACATTGTACAAATGTAATTTACCCATTGTGCAACGTGAAAGGTTTTAACCCTGTTTTAAACATAGAATGGATGAGTTGTGTAATGTGGTGAAACATGATATATTAATCGTAGCCTTTGAGAGTAGTCATACGGTAATAATGCACAATTAATTGACTGATTGCTAGCAGTATGTTCAGAGCTACTTCCTCATTACAAATTATGGACAGACAGACAGACAGACAGACAGACAGACAGACAGACAGACAGACAGACAGACAGACAGACGAGACAGAATGAATTCAGGATACAAAGAAATCACAGCACAATAAATACACAATACATAGAGAGATCACACCATACATTGACAATACTACACAGCTCCTCTTACAGAGAGCATGATGGAATAGTCTACCCGCCACAGTTCAAGAGTCATCACATTACACATGTTATGCACAGAACTGAGATGTGGCCTGTTTGTTCACATCTTTTGTGGACAAATCACATTGAAATGCTTTTTCAGGATTTCTCACTGACAGTATAGTGACCATTGCCAACCATTACTCTAAGTGACATCCACATGAATCACTAGTTGTTTCCACTCACTTTCATGTTAAGACTATACTTTCAGGGATCATTTCTATAGTTTTCAACTTGAGAGATGAGTTTCTAACGTGTTTGGTCTCGCTAACCACGATGAAGAGTTGTGATAATCCCTTCTGAGCGTGAGGCTGGCAGTGAAAAATGATTTATTTCATATGTTTGCTGCCATTGATGACTGTTCTTAGCTTCCCAGTGGAGCGTTGAGGAAGGGAATGTTGTCAGATTGGATCTCTGAAGACATGTCAAACATGAAAACCGTGCAGGATCAGTTCATCTATGTTTTAATGTAAAGTATTCTGGGCTGCTGTCATGAAACATGCTATAGCATACACATAAAGTGTATCATTATCCAAGTAAATTCAAATGAGCTTCATTGGCATGAGAAAGCATATGTTTTAATGCCAAAGAAAGTGTGAAAATATAACTAAATACAGTTGACAATGGGGTAAGTTGGAGGGGGAACAGTGACCCATCATGATGGTAGAAGCTTACTGTAAAGTCGGGCCCTATGTCCCATGATGATGGTACTTAAAAGTAGACGGCCTAACAGATAATTAATTTATTGATCTTCTGGTTGACATGGTACAAATGTAATTTACCCATTGTGCAACGTGAAAGGTTTTAACCCTGTTTTAAACATAGAATGGATGAGTTGTGTAATGTGGTTAAACATGATATATTAATCGTAGCCTTTGAGAGTAGTCATACGGTAATAATGCACAATGAATGGACTGATTGCTAGTAGTATGTTCAGAGCTACTTCCTCATTACAAATTATGGACAGACAGACAGACAGACAGACAGACAGACAGACAGACAGACAGACAGACAGACAGACAGACAGACAGACAGACAGACAGACAGACAGACAGACAGACAGACAGGATACAAAGAAATCACAGCACAATACATACACAATACATAGAGAGATCACACCATACATTGACAATACTACACAGCTCCTCTTACAGAGAGCATGATGGAATAGGCTACCAGCCACAGTTCAACAGTCATCACATTACACATGTTATGCACAGAACTGAGATGTGGCCTGTTTGTTCACATCTTGTGTGGACAAATCACATTGAAATGCTTTTTCAGGATTTCTCACTGACAGTATAGTGACCAACCATTACTCTAAGTGACATTCACATGAATAACTAGTCGTTTCCACTCACTTTCATGTTTAGACTATACTTTCAGGGATCATTTCTATAGTTTTCAACTTGAGAGATGAGTTTCTAAAGTGTTTGGTCTCGCTAACCACGATGAAGAGTTGTGATATTCCCTTCTGAGCGTGAAGCTGGCAGGGAAAAATGATTTATTTCATATGTTTGCTGCCATTGATGACTGTTCTTAGCTTCCCAGTGGAGCCTTGAGTAAGGGAATGTTGTCAGAGTGGATCTCTAAAGACATGTCAAACATGAAAACCGTGCAGGATCAGTTCATCTATGTTTTAATGTAAAGTAATCTGGGCTGCTGTCATGAAACATGCTATAGCATACACATAAAGTGTATTATCATTATCCAATTCAATTCAAATGAGCTTCATTGACATGAGAAAGCCTATGTTTTAATGCCAAAGAAAGTGTGAAAATATAACTAAATACAGTTGACAATGGGGTAAGTTGGAGGGGGAACAGTGACCCATCATGATGGTAGAAGCTTACTGTAAAGTCGGGACCTATGTCCCATGATGATGGTACTTAAAAGTAGACGGCCTAACAGATAATGAATGTATTGATCTTCTGGTTGACATTGTACAAATGTAATTTACCCATTGTGCAACATGAAAGGTTTTAACCCTGTTTTAAACATATAATGGATGAGTTGTGTAATGTGGTTAAACATGATATATTAATCGTAGCCTTTGAGAGTAGTCATACGGTAATAATGCACAATGAATGGACTGATTGCTAGTAGTATGTTCAGAGCTACTTCCTCATTACAAATTATGGACAGACAGACAGACAGACAGACAGACAGACAGACAGACAGACAGACAGACAGACAGACAGACAGACAGACAGGATACAAAGAAATCACAGCACAATACATACACAATACATAGAGAGATCACACCATACATTGACAATACTACACAGCTCCTCTTACAGAGAGCATGATGGAATAGGCTACCAGCCACAGTTCAACAGTCATCACATTACACATGTTATGCACAGAACTGAGATGTGGCCTGTTTGTTCACATCTTGTGTGGACAAATCACGTTTAAATGCTTTTTCAGGATTTCTCACTGACAGTATAGTGACCAACCATTACTCTAAGTGACATTCACATGAATCACTAGTCGTTTCCACTCACTTTCATGTTAAGAATATACTTACAGTGTTAATTTCTATAGTTTTCAACTTGAGAGATGAGTTTCTAAAGTGTTTGGTCTCGCTAACCACGATGAAGAGTTGTGATATTCCCTTCTGAGCGTGAAGCTGGCAGGGAAAAATGATTTATTTCATATGTTTGCTGCCATTGATGACTGTTCTTAGCTTCCCAGTGGACTCTTGAGGAAGGGAATGTTGTCAGATTGGATCTCTAAAGACATGTCAAACATGAAAACTGTGCAGGATCAGTTCATCTATGTTTTAATGTAAAGTAATCTGGGCTGCTGTCATGAAACATGCTATAGCATACACATAAAGTGTATTATCATTATCCAATTAAATTCAAATGAGCTTAATTGGCATGAGAAAGCATATGTTTGCAATGCCAAAGAAAGTGTGAAAATATAACTAAATACAGTTGACAATGGGGTAAGTTGGAGGGGGAACAGCGACCCATCATGATGGTAGAAGCTTACTGTAAAGTCGGGCCCTATGCCCCATGATGATGGTACTTAAAAGTAGACGGCCTAACAGATAATGCATTTATTGATCTTCTGGTTGACATTGTACAAATGTAATTTACCCATTGTGCAACGTGAAAGGTTTTAACCCTGTTTTAAACATAGAATGGATGAGTTGTGTAATGTGGTTAAACATGATATATTAATCGTAGCCTTTGAGAGTAGTCATACGGTAATAATGCACAATGAATTGACTGATTGCTAGTAGTATGTTCAGAGCTACTTCCTCATTACAAATTATGGACAGACAGACAGACAGACAGACAGACAATGAATTCAGGATACAAAGAAATCACAGCACAATAAATACACAATACATAGAGAGATCACACCATACATTGACAATACTACACAGCTCCTCTTACAGAGAGCATGATGGAATAGGCTACCAGCCACAGTTCAACAGTCATCACATTACACATGTTATGCACAGAACTGAGATGTGGCCTGTTTGTTCACATCTTGTGTGGACAAATCACGTTGAAATGCTTTTTGAGGATTTCTCACTGACATTATAGTGACCATTGCCAACCATTACTCTAAGTGACATTCACATGAATCACTAGTTGTTTCCACTCACTTTCATGTTAAGACTATACTTTCAGGCCCAGGCCGTAGCGTAACGGTCTGGGCACCGGACTGGTAATCCAGTCGCAGTGTGCCGCGGGTTCGACTCCCGGACCCGACACGGCCTTTACTGCATGTCATCCCCCCATCTCTCTCCCGTTTCCTGTCAGCCTACTGTCTGTCCCTTCAAAAATCAATAAAAGGCGTAAGCCGCAAAAAAAAAAAAAGAAAAGAAAAAGACTATACTTTCAGGGATCATTTCTATAGTTTTCAACTTGAAAGATGAGTTTCTAAAGTGTTTGGTCTCGCTGACCACAATGAAGACTTGTGATATTCCCTTCTGAGCGTGAAGCTGGCAGTGAAAAATGATTTATTTCATATGTTTGCTGCCATTGATGACTGTTCTTAGCTTCCCAGTGGAGCCTTGAGTAAGGTAATGTTGTCAGAGTGGATCTCTAAAGACATGTCAAGCATGAAAACCGTGCAGGATCAGTTCATCTATGTTTTAATGTAAAGTAATCTGGGCTGCTGTCATGAAACATCCTATAGCATACACATAAAGTGTATTATTATCCAATTAAATTCAAATGAGCTTCATTGGCATGAGAAAGCATATGTTTGCAATGCCAAAGAAAGTGTGAAAATATAACTAAATACAGTTGACAATGGGGTAAGTTGGAGGGGGAACAGCGACCCATCATGATGGTAGAAGCTTACTGTAAAGTCGGGCCCTATGTCCCATGATGATGGTACTTAAAAGTAGACGGCCTAACAGATAATGAATTTATTGATCTTCTGGTTGACATTGTACAAATGTAATTTACCCATTGTGCAACGTGAAAGGTTTTAACCCTGTTTTAAACATAGAATGGATGAGTTGTGTAATGTGGTTAAACATGATATATTAATCGTAGCCTTTGAGAGTAGTCATACGGTAATAATGCACAATGAATGGACTGATTGCTAGTAGTATGTTCAGAGCTATTACACATGTTATGCACAGAACTGAGATGTGGCCTGTTTGTTCACATCTTGTGTGGACAAATCACGTTGAAATGCTTTTTCAGGATTTCTCACTGACAGTATAGTGACCATTGCCAACCATTACTCCAAGTGACATTCACATGAATCACTAGTTGTTTCCACTCACTTTCATGTTAAGACTATACTTTCAGGGATCATTTCTATAGTTTTCAACTTGAGAGATGAGTTTCTAAAGTGTTTGGTCTCGCTGACCACGATGATGAGTTGTAATATTCCCTTCTGAGCATGAAGCTGGCAGTGAAAAATGATTTATTTCATATGTTTGCTGCCATTGATGACTGTTCTTAGCTTCCCAGTGGAGCGTTGAGGAAGGGAATGTTGTCAGAGTGGATCTCTAAAGACATGTCAAACATGAAAGCCGTGCAGGATCAGTTCATCTATGTTTTAATGTAAAGTAATCTGGGCTGCTGTCATGAAACATGCTATAGCATACACATAAAGTGTATTATCATTATCCAATTAAATTCAAATGAGCTTCATTGGCATGAGAAAGCATATGTTTGCAATGCCAAAGAAAGTGTGAAAATATAACTAAATACAGTTGACAATGGGGTAAGTTGGAGGGGGAACAGCGACCCATCATGATGGTAGAAGCTTACTGTAAAGTCGGGCCCTATGTCCCATGATGATGGTACTTAAAAGTAGACGGCCTAACAGATAATGAATTTATTGATCTTCTGGTTGACATTGTACAAATGTATTTTACCCATTGTGCAACGTGAAAGGTTTTAACCCTGTTTTAAACATAGAATGGATGAGTTGTGTAATGTGGTTAAACATGATATATTAATCGTAGCCTTTGAGAGTAGTCATACGGTAATAATGCACAATGAATGGACTGATTGCTAGTAGTATGTTCAAAGCTATTACACATGTTATGCACAGAACAGAGATGTGGCCTGTTTGTTCACATCTTGTGTGGACAAATCACGTTGAAATGCTTTTTCAGGATTTCTCACTGACAGTATAGTGACCATTGCCAACCATTACTAAGTGACATTCACATGAATCACTAGTTGTTTCCACTCACTTTCATGTTAAGACTATACTTTCAGGGATCATTTCTATAGTTTTCAACTTGAGAGATGAGTTTATAAAGTGTTTGGTCTCGCTGACCACGATGAAGAGTTGTAATATTGCCTTCTGAGCGTGAAGCTGGCAGTGAAAAATGATTTATTTCATATGTTTGCTGCCATTGATTACTGTTCTTAGCTTCCCAGTGGAGAGTTGAGGAAGGGAATGTTGTCAGAGTGGATCTCTAAAGACATGTCAAACATGAAAGCCGTGCAGGATCAGTTCATCTATGTTTTAATGTAAAGTAATCTGGGCTGCTGTCATGAAACATGCTATAGCATACACATAAAGTGTATTATCATTATCCAATTAAATTCAAATGAGCTTCATTGGCATGAGAAAGCATATGTTTGCAATGCCAAAGAAAGTGTGAAAATATAACTAAATACAGTTGACAATGGGGTAAGTTGGAGGGGGAACAGCGACCCATCATGATGGTAGAAGCTTACTGTAAAGTCGGGCCCTATGTCCCATGATGATGGTACTTAAAAGTAGACGGCCTAACAGATAATGAATTTATTGATCTTCTGGTTGACATTGTACAAATGTAATTTACCCATTGTGCAACGTGAAAGGTTTTAACCCTGTTTTAAACATAGAATGGATGAGTTGTGTAATGTGGTTAAACATGATATATTAATCGTAGCCTTTGAGAGTAGTCATACGGTAATAATGCACAATGAATGGACTGATTGCTAGTAGTATGTTCAGAGCTATTACACATGTTATGCACAGAACTGAGATGTGGCCTGTTTGTTCACATCTTGTGTGGACAAATCACGTTGAAATGCTTTTTCAGGATTTCTCACTGACAGTATAGTGACCATTGCCAACCATTACTCTAAGTGACATTCATATGAATCACTAGTTGTTTCCACTCACTTTCATGTTAAGACTATACTTTCAGGGATCATTTCTATAGTTTTCAACTTGAGAGATGAGTTTCTAAAGTGTTTGGTCTCGCTGACCACGATGATGAGTTGTAATATTCCCTTCTGAGCGTGAAGCTGGCAGTGAAAAATGATTTATTTCATATGTTTGCTGCCATTGATGACTGTTCTTAGCTTCCCAGTGGAGCGTTGAGGAAGGGAATGTTGTCAGAGTGGATCTCTAAAGACATGTCAAACATGAAAGCCGTGCAGGATCAGTTCATCTATGTTTTAATGTAAAGTAATCTGGGCTGCTGTCATGAAACATGCTATAGCATACACATAAAGTGTATTATCATTATCCAATTAAATTCAAATGAGCTTCATTGGCATGAGAAAGCATATGTTTGTAATGCCAAAGAAAGTGTGAAAATATAACTAAATACAGTTGACAATGGGGTAAGTTGGAGGGGGAACAGCGACCCATCATGATGGTAGAAGCTTACTGTAAAGTCGGGCCCTATGTCCCATGATGATGGTACTTAAAAGTAGACGGCCTAACAGATAATGAATTTATTGATCTTCTGGTTGACATTGTACAAATGTAATTTACCCATTGTGCAACGTGAAAGGTTTTAACCCTGTTTTAAACATAGAATGGATGAGTTGTGTAATGTGGTTAAACATGATATATTAATCGTAGCCTTTGAGAGTAGTCATACGGTAATAATGCACAATGAATGGACTGATTGCTAGTAGTATGTTCAGAGCTATTACACATGTTATGCACAGAACAGAGATGTGGCCTGTTTGTTCACATCTTGTGTGGACAAATCACGTTGAAATGCTTTTTCAGGATTTCTCACTGACAGTATAGTGACCATTGCCAACCATTACTAAGTGACATTCACATGAATCACTAGTTGTTTCCACTCACTTTCATGTTAAGACTATACTTTCAGGGATCATTTCTATAGTTTTCAACTTGAGAGATGAGTTTCTAAAGTGTTTGGTCTCGCTGACCACGATGAAGAGTTGTAATATTGCCTTCTGAGCGTGAAGCTGGCAGTGAAAAATGATTTATTTCATATGTTTGCTGCCATTGATTACTGTTCTTAGCTTCCCAGTGGAGAGTTGAGGAAGGGAATGTTGTCAGAGTGGATCTCTAAAGACATGTCAAACATGAAAGCCGTGCAGGATCAGTTCATCTATGTTTTAATGTAAAGTAATCTGGGCTGCTGTCATGAAACATGCTATAGCATACACATAAAGTGTATTATCATTATCCAATTAAATTCAAATGAGCTTCATTGGCATGAGAAAGCATTATGTTTGCAATGCCAAAGAAAGTGTGAAAATATAACTAAATACAGTTGACAATGGGGTAAGTTGGAGGGGGAACAGCGACCCATCATGATGGTAGAAGCTTACTGTAAAGTCGGGCCCTATGTCCCATGATGATGGTACTTAAAAGTAGACGGCCTAACAGATAATGAATTTATTGATCTTCTGGTTGACATTGTACAAATGTAATTTACCCATTGTGCAACGTGAAAGGTTTTAACCCTGTTTTAAACATAGAATGGATGAGTTGTGTAATGTGGTTAAACATGATATATTAATCGTAGCCTTTGAGAGTAGTCATGCGGTAATAATGCACAATGAATGGACTGATTGCTAGTAGTATGTTCAGAGCTATTACACATGTTATGCACAGAACTGAGATGTGGCCTGTTTGTTCACATCTTGTGTGGACAAATCACGTTGAAATGCTTTTTCAGGATTTCTCACTGACAGTATAGTGACCATTGCCAACCATTACTCTAAGTGACATTCATATGAATCACTAGTTGTTTCCACTCACTTTCATGTTAAGACTATACTTTCAGGGATCATTTCTATAGTTTTCAACTTGAGAGATGAGTTTCTAAAGTGTTTGGTCTCGCTGACCACGATGATGAGTTGTAATATTCCCTTCTGAGCGTGAAGCTGGCAGTGAAAAATGATTTATTTCATATGTTTGCTGCCATTGATGACTGTTCTTAGCTTCCCAGTGGAGCGTTGAGGAAGGGAATGTTGTCAGAGTGGATCTCTAAAGACATGTCAAACATGAAAGCCGTGCAGGATCAGTTCATCTATGTTTTAATGTAAAGTAATCTGGGCTGCTGTCATGAAACATGCTATAGCATACACATAAAGTGTATTATCATTATCCAATTAAATTCAAATGAGCTTCATTGGCATGAGAAAGCATATGTTTGCAATGCCAAAGAAAGTGTGAAAATATAACTAAATACAGTTGACAATGGGGTAAGTTGGAGGGGGAACAGCGACCCATCATGATGGTAGAAGCTTACTGTAAAGTCGGGCCCTATGTCCCATGATGATGGTACTTAAAAGTAGACGGCCTAACAGATAATGAATTTATTGATCTTCTGGTTGACATTGTACAAATGTAATTTACCCATTGTGCAACGTGAAAGGTTTTAACCCTGTTTTAAACATAGAATGGATGAGTTGTGTAATGTGGTTAAACATGATATATTAATCGTAGCCTTTGAGAGTAGTCATACGGTAATAATGCACAATGAATGGACTGATTGCTAGTAGTATGTTCAGAGCTATTACACATTACACATGTTATGCACAGAACTGAGATGTGGCCTGTTTGTTCACATCTTGTGTGGACAAATCACGTTGAAATGCTTTTTCAGGATTTCTCACTGACAGTATAGTGACCATTGCCAACCATTACTCTAAGTGACATTCACATGAATCACTAGTTGTTTCCACTCACTTTCATGTTAAGACTATACTTTCAGGGATCATTTCTATAGTTTTCAACTTGAGAGATGAGTTTCTAAAGTGTTTGGTCTCGCTGACCACGATGAAGAGTTGTAATATTCCCTTCTGAGCGTGAAGCTGGCAGTGAAAAATGATTTATTTCATATGTTTGCTGCCATTGATGACTGTTCTTAGCTTCCCAGTGGAGCCTTGAGGAAGGGAATGTTGTCAGAGTGGATCTCTAAAGACATGTCAAACATGAAAGCCGTGCAGGATCAGTTCATCTATGTTTTAATGTAAAGTAATCTGGGCTGCTGTCATGAAACATACTATAGCATACACATAAAGTGTATTATCATTATCCAATTAAATTCAAATGAGCTTCATTGGCATGAGAAAGCATATGTTTGCAATGCCAAAGAAAGTGTGAAAATATAACTAAATACAGTTGACAATGGGGTAAGTTGGAGGGGGAACAGCGACCCATCATGATGGTAGAAGCTTACTGTAAAGTCGGGCCCTATGTCCCATGATGATGGTACTTAAAAGTAGACGGCCTAACAGATAATGAATTTATTGATCTTCTGGTTGACATTGTACAAATGTAATTTACCCATTGTGCAACGTGAAAGGTTTTAACCCTGTTTTAAACATAGAATGGATGAGTTGTGTAATGTGGTTAAACATGATATATTAATCGTAGCCTTTGAGAGTAGTCATACGGTAATAATGCACAATGAATGGACTGATTGCTAGTAGTATGTTCAGAGCTATTACACATGTTATGCACAGAACAGAGATGTGGCCTGTTTGTTCACATCTTGTGTGGACAAATCACGTTGAAATGCTTTTTCAGGATTTCTCACTGACAGTATAGTGACCATTGCCAACCATTACTAAGTGACATTCACATGAATCACTAGTTGTTTCCACTCACTTTCATGTTAAGACTATACTTTCAGGGATCATTTCTATAGTTTTCAACTTGAGAGATGAGTTTCTAAAGTGTTTGGTCTCGCTGACCACGATGAAGAGTTGTAATATTGCCTTCTGAGCGTGAAGCTGGCAGTGAAAAATGATTTATTTCATATGTTTGCTGCCATTGATTACTGTTCTTAGCTTCCCAGTGGAGAGTTGAGGAAGGGAATGTTGTCAGAGTGGATCTCTAAAGACATGTCAAACATGAAAGCCGTGCAGGATCAGTTCATCTATGTTTTAATGTAAAGTAATCTGGGCTGCTGTCATGAAACATGCTATAGCATACACATAAAGTGTATTATCATTATCCAATTAAATTCAAATGAGCTTCATTGGCATGAGAAAGCATATGTTTGCAATGCCAAAGAAAGTGTGAAAATATAACTAAATACAGTTGACAATGGGGTAAGTTGGAGGGGGAACAGCGACCCATCATGATGGTAGAAGCTTACTGTAAAGTCGGGCCCTATGTCCCATGATGATGGTACTTAAAAGTAGACGGCCTAACAGATAATGAATTTATTGATCTTCTGGTTGACATTGTACAAATGTAATTTACCCATTGTGCAACGTGAAAGGTTTTAACCCTGTTTTAAACATAGAATGGATGAGTTGTGTAATGTGGTTAAACATGATATATTAATCGTAGCCTTTGAGAGTAGTCATACGGTAATAATGCACAATGAATGGACTGATTGCTAGTAGTATGTTCAGAGCTATTACACATGTTATGCACAGAACTGAGATGTGGCCTGTTTGTTCACATCTTGTGTGGACAAATCACGTTGAAATGCTTTTTCAGGATTTCTCACTGACAGTATAGTGACCATTGCCAACCATTACTCTAAGTGACATTCATATGAATCACTAGTTGTTTCCACTCACTTTCATGTTAAGACTATACTTTCAGGGATCATTTCTATAGTTTTCAACTTGAGAGATGAGTTTCTAAAGTGTTTGGTCTCGCTGACCACGATGATGAGTTGTAATATTCCCTTCTGAGCGTGAAGCTGGCAGTGAAAAATGATTTATTTCATATGTTTGCTGCCATTGATGACTGTTCTTAGCTTCCCAGTGGAGCGTTGAGGAAGGGAATGTTGTCAGAGTGGATCTCTAAAGACATGTCAAACATGAAAGCCGTGCAGGATCAGTTCATCTATGTTTTAATGTAAAGTAATCTGGGCTGCTGTCATGAAACATGCTATAGCATACACATAAAGTGTATTATCATTATCCAATTAAATTCAAATGAGCTTCATTGGCATGAGAAAGCATATGTTTGCAATGCCAAAGAAAGTGTGAAAATATAACTAAATACAGTTGACAATGGGGTAAGTTGGAGGGGGAACAGCGACCCATCATGATGGTAGAAGCTTACTGTAAAGTCGGGCCCTATGTCCCATGATGATGGTACTTAAAAGTAGACGGCCTAACAGATAATGAATTTATTGATCTTCTGGTTGACATTGTACAAATGTAATTTACCCATTGTGCAACGTGAAAGGTTTTAACCCTGTTTTAAACATAGAATGGATGAGTTGTGTAATGTGGTTAAACATGATATATTAATCGTAGCCTTTGAGAGTAGTCATACGGTAATAATGCACAATGAATGGACTGATTGCTAGTAGTATGTTCAGAGCTATTACACATTACACATGTTATGCACAGAACTGAGATGTGGCCTGTTTGTTCACATCTTGTGTGGACAAATCACGTTGAAATGCTTTTTCAGGATTTCTCACTGACAGTATAGTGACCATTGCCAACCATTACTCTAAGTGACATTCACATGAATCACTAGTTGTTTCCACTCACTTTCATGTTAAGACTATACTTTCAGGGATCATTTCTATAGTTTTCAACTTGAGAGATGAGTTTCTAAAGTGTTTGGTCTCGCTGACCACGATGAAGAGTTGTAATATTCCCTTCTGAGCGTGAAGCTGGCAGTGAAAAATGATTTATTTCATATGTTTGCTGCCATTGATGACTGTTCTTAGCTTCCCAGTGGAGCCTTGAGGAAGGGAATGTTGTCAGAGTGGATCTCTAAAGACATGTCAAACATGAAAGCCGTGCAGGATCAGTTCATCTATGTTTTAATGTAAAGTAATCTGGGCTGCTGTCATGAAACATACTATAGCATACACATAAAGTGTATTATCATTATCCAATTAAATTCAAATGAGCTTCATTGGCATGAGAAAGCATATGTTTGCAATGCCAAAGAAAGTGTGAAAATATAACTAAATACAGTTGACAATGGGGTAAGTTGGAGGGGGAACAGCGACCCATCATGATGGTAGAAGCTTACTGTAAAGTCGGGCCCTATGTCCCATGATGATGGTACTTAAAAGTAGACGGCCTAACAGATAATGAATTTATTGATCTTCTGGTTGACATTGTACAAATGTAATTTACCCATTGTGCAACGTGAAAGGTTTTAACCCTGTTTTAAACATAGAATGGATGAGTTGTGTAATGTGGTTAAACATGATATATTAATCGTAGCCTTTGAGAGTAGTCATACGGTAATAATGCACAATGAATGGACTGATTGCTAGTAGTATGTTCAGAGCTATTACACATGTTATGCACAGAACAGAGATGTGGCCTGTTTGTTCACATCTTGTGTGGACAAATCACGTTGAAATGCTTTTTCAGGATTTCTCACTGACAGTATAGTGACCATTGCCAACCATTACTAAGTGACATTCACATGAATCACTAGTTGTTTCCACTCACTTTCATGTTAAGACTATACTTTCAGGGATCATTTCTATAGTTTTCAACTTGAGAGATGAGTTTATAAAGTGTTTGGTCTCGCTGACCACGATGAAGAGTTGTAATATTGCCTTCTGAGCGTGAAGCTGGCAGTGAAAAATGATTTATTTCATATGTTTGCTGCCATTGATTACTGTTCTTAGCTTCCCAGTGGAGAGTTGAGGAAGGGAATGTTGTCAGAGTGGATCTCTAAAGACATGTCAAACATGAAAGCCGTGCAGGATCAGTTCATCTATGTTTTAATGTAAAGTAATCTGGGCTGCTGTCATGAAACATGCTATAGCATACACATAAAGTGTATTATCATTATCCAATTAAATTCAAATGAGCTTCATTGGCATGAGAAAGCATATGTTTGCAATGCCAAAGAAAGTGTGAAAATATAACTAAATACAGTTGACAATGGGGTAAGTTGGAGGGGGAACAGCGACCCATCATGATGGTAGAAGCTTACTGTAAAGTCGGGCCCTATGTCCCATGATGATGGTACTTAAAAGTAGACGGCCTAACAGATAATGAATTTATTGATCTTCTGGTTGACATTGTACAAATGTAATTTACCCATTGTGCAACGTGAAAGGTTTTAACCCTGTTTTAAACATAGAATGGATGAGTTGTGTAATGTGGTTAAACATGATATATTAATCGTAGCCTTTGAGAGTAGTCATACGGTAATAATGCACAATGAATGGACTGATTGCTAGTAGTATGTTCAGAGCTATTACACATGTTATGCACAGAACTGAGATGTGGCCTGTTTGTTCACATCTTGTGTGGACAAATCACGTTGAAATGCTTTTTCAGGATTTCTCACTGACAGTATAGTGACCATTGCCAACCATTACTCTAAGTGACATTCATATGAATCACTAGTTGTTTCCACTCACTTTCATGTTAAGACTATACTTTCAGGGATCATTTCTATAGTTTTCAACTTGAGAGATGAGTTTCTAAAGTGTTTGGTCTCGCTGACCACGATGATGAGTTGTAATATTCCCTTCTGAGCGTGAAGCTGGCAGTGAAAAATGATTTATTTCATATGTTTGCTGCCATTGATGACTGTTCTTAGCTTCCCAGTGGAGCGTTGAGGAAGGGAATGTTGTCAGAGTGGATCTCTAAAGACATGTCAAACATGAAAGCCGTGCAGGATCAGTTCATCTATGTTTTAATGTAAAGTAATCTGGGCTGCTGTCATGAAACATGCTATAGCATACACATAAAGTGTATTATCATTATCCAATTAAATTCAAATGAGCTTCATTGGCATGAGAAAGCATATGTTTGTAATGCCAAAGAAAGTGTGAAAATATAACTAAATACAGTTGACAATGGGGTAAGTTGGAGGGGGAACAGCGACCCATCATGATGGTAGAAGCTTACTGTAAAGTCGGGCCCTATGTCCCATGATGATGGTACTTAAAAGTAGACGGCCTAACAGATAATGAATTTATTGATCTTCTGGTTGACATTGTACAAATGTAATTTACCCATTGTGCAACGTGAAAGGTTTTAACCCTGTTTTAAACATAGAATGGATGAGTTGTGTAATGTGGTTAAACATGATATATTAATCGTAGCCTTTGAGAGTAGTCATACGGTAATAATGCACAATGAATGGACTGATTGCTAGTAGTATGTTCAGAGCTATTACACATTACACATGTTATGCACAGAACTGAGATGTGGCCTGTTTGTTCACATCTTGTGTGGACAAATCACGTTGAAATGCTTTTTCAGGATTTCTCACTGACAGTATAGTGACCATTGCCAACCATTACTCTAAGTGACATTCACATGAATCACTAGTTGTTTCCACTCACTTTCATGTTAAGACTATACTTTCAGGGATCATTTCTATAGTTTTCAACTTGAGAGATGAGTTTCTAAAGTGTTTGGTTTCGCTGACCACGATGAAGAGTTGTAATATTCCCTTCTGAGCGTGAAGCTGGCAGTGAAAAATGATTTATTTCATATGTTTGCTGCCATTGATGACTGTTCTTAGCTTCCCAGTGGAGCCTTGAGGAAGGGAATGTTGTCAGAGTGGATCTCTAAAGACATGTCAAACATGAAAGCCGTGCAGGATCAGTTCATCTATGTTTTAATGTAAAGTAATCTGGGCTGCTGTCATGAAACATACTATAGCATACACATAAAGTGTATTATCATTATCCAATTAAATTCAAATGAGCTTCATTGGCATGAGAAAGCATATGTTTGCAATGCCAAAGAAAGTGTGAAAATATAACTAAATACAGTTGACAATGGGGTAAGTTGGAGGGGGAACAGCGACCCATCATGATGGTAGAAGCTTACTGTAAAGTCGGGCCCTATGTCCCATGATGATGGTACTTAAAAGTAGACGGCCTAACAGATAATGAATTTATTGATCTTCTGGTTGACATTGTACAAATGTAATTTACCCATTGTGCAACGTGAAAGGTTTTAACCCTGTTTTAAACATAGAATGGATGAGTTGTGTAATGTGGTTAAACATGATATATTAATCGTAGCCTTTGAGAGTAGTCATACGGTAATAATGCACAATGAATGGACTGATTGCTAGTAGTATGTTCAGAGCTATTACACATGTTATGCACAGAACAGAGATGTGGCCTGTTTGTTCACATCTTGTGTGGACAAATCACGTTGAAATGCTTTTTCAGGATTTCTCACTGACAGTATAGTGACCATTGCCAACCATTACTAAGTGACATTCACATGAATCACTAGTTGTTTCCACTCACTTTCATGTTAAGACTATACTTTCAGGGATCATTTCTATAGTTTTCAACTTGAGAGATGAGTTTCTAAAGTGTTTGGTCTCGCTGACCACGATGAAGAGTTGTAATATTGCCTTCTGAGCGTGAAGCTGGCAGTGAAAAATGATTTATTTCATATGTTTGCTGCCATTGATTACTGTTCTTAGCTTCCCAGTGGAGAGTTGAGGAAGGGAATGTTGTCAGAGTGGATCTCTAAAGACATGTCAAACATGAAAGCCGTGCAGGATCAGTTCATCTATGTTTTAATGTAAAGTAATCTGGGCTGCTGTCATGAAACATGCTATAGCATACACATAAAGTGTATTATCATTATCCAATTAAATTCAAATGAGCTTCATTGGCATGAGAAAGCATATGTTTGCAATGCCAAAGAAAGTGTGAAAATATAACTAAATACAGTTGACAATGGGGTAAGTTGGAGGGGGAACAGCGACCCATCATGATGGTAGAAGCTTACTGTAAAGTCGGGCCCTATGTCCCATGATGATGGTACTTAAAAGTAGACGGCCTAACAGATAATGAATTTATTGATCTTCTGGTTGACATTGTACAAATGTAATTTACCCATTGTGCAACGTGAAAGGTTTTAACCCTGTTTTAAACATAGAATGGATGAGTTGTGTAATGTGGTTAAACATGATATATTAATCGTAGCCTTTGAGAGTAGTCATGCGGTAATAATGCACAATGAATGGACTGATTGCTAGTAGTATGTTCAGAGCTATTACACATGTTATGCACAGAACTGAGATGTGGCCTGTTTGTTCACATCTTGTGTGGACAAATCACGTTGAAATGCTTTTTCAGGATTTCTCACTGACAGTATAGTGACCATTGCCAACCATTACTCTAAGTGACATTCATATGAATCACTAGTTGTTTCCACTCACTTTCATGTTAAGACTATACTTTCAGGGATCATTTCTATAGTTTTCAACTTGAGAGATGAGTTTCTAAAGTGTTTGGTCTCGCTGACCACGATGATGAGTTGTAATATTCCCTTCTGAGCGTGAAGCTGGCAGTGAAAAATGATTTATTTCATATGTTTGCTGCCATTGATGACTGTTCTTAGCTTCCCAGTGGAGCGTTGAGGAAGGGAATGTTGTCAGAGTGGATCTCTAAAGACATGTCAAACATGAAAGCCGTGCAGGATCAGTTCATCTATGTTTTAATGTAAAGTAATCTGGGCTGCTGTCATGAAACATGCTATAGCATACACATAACGTGTATTATCATTATCCAATTAAATTCAAATGAGCTTCATTGGCATGAGAAAGCATATGTTTGCAATGCCAAAGAAAGTGTGAAAATATAACTAAATACAGTTGACAATGGGGTAAGTTGGAGGGGGAACAGCGACCCATCATGATGGTAGAAGCTTACTGTAAAGTCGGGCCCTATGTCCCATGATGATGGTACTTAAAAGTAGACGGCCTAACAGATAATGAATTTATTGATCTTCTGGTTGACATTGTACAAATGTAATTTACCCATTGTGCGACGTGAAAGGTTTTAACCCTGTTTTAAACATAGAATGGATGAGTTGTGTAATGTGGTTAAACATGATATATTAATCGTAGCCTTTGAGAGTAGTCATACGGTAATAATGCACAATGAATGGACTGATTGCTAGTAGTATGTTCAGAGCTATTACACATTACACATGTTATGCACAGAACTGAGATGTGGCCTGTTTGTTCACATCTTGTGTGGACAAATCACGTTGAAATGCTTTTTCAGGATTTCTCACTGACAGTATAGTGACCATTGCCAACCATTACTCTAAGTGACATTCACATGAATCACTAGTTGTTTCCACTCACTTTCATGTTAAGACTATACTTTCAGGGATCATTTCTATAGTTTTCAACTTGAGAGATGAGTTTCTAAAGTGTTTGGTCTCGCTGACCACGATGAAGAGTTGTAATATTCCCTTCTGAGCGTGAAGCTGGCAGTGAAAAATGATTTATTTCATATGTTTGCTGCCATTGATGACTGTTCTTAGCTTCCCAGTGGAGCCTTGAGGAAGGGAATGTTGTCAGAGTGGATCTCTAAAGACATGTCAAACATGAAAGCCGTGCAGGATCAGTTCATCTATGTTTTAATGTAAAGTAATCTGGGCTGCTGTCATGAAACATACTATAGCATACACATAAAGTGTATTATCATTATCCAATTAAATTCAAATGAGCTTCATTGGCATGAGAAAGCATATGTTTGCAATGCCAAAGAAAGTGTGAAAATATAACTAAATACAGTTGACAATGGGGTAAGTTGGAGGGGGAACAGCGACCCATCATGATGGTAGAAGCTTACTGTAAAGTCGGGCCCTATGTCCCATGATGATGGTACTTAAAAGTAGACGGCCTAACAGATAATGAATTTATTGATCTTCTGGTTGACATTGTACAAATGTAATTTACCCATTGTGCAACGTGAAAGGTTTTAACCCTGTTTTAAACATAGAATGGATGAGTTGTGTAATGTGGTTAAACATGATATATTAATCGTAGCCTTTGAGAGTAGTCATACGGTAATAATGCACAATGAATGGACTGATTGCTAGTAGTATGTTCAGAGCTATTACACATGTTATGCACAGAACAGAGATGTGGCCTGTTTGTTCACATCTTGTGTGGACAAATCACGTTGAAATGCTTTTTCAGGATTTCTCACTGACAGTATAGTGACCATTGCCAACCATTACTCTAAGTGACATTCATATGAATCACTAGTTGTTTCCACTCACTTTCATGTTAAGACTATACTTTCAGGGATCATTTCTATAGTTTTCAACTTGAGAGATGAGTTTCTAAAGTGTTTGGTCTCGCTGACCACGATGATGAGTTGTAATATTCCCTTCTGAGCGTGAAGCTGGCAGTGAAAAATGATTTATTTCATATGTTTGCTGCCATTGATGACTGTTCTTAGCTTCCCAGTGGAGCGTTGAGGAAGGGAATGTTGTCAGAGTGGATCTCTAAAGACATGTCAAACATGAAAGCCGTGCAGGATCAGTTCATCTATGTTTTAATGTAAAGTAATCTGGGCTGCTGTCATGAAACATGCTATAGCATACACATAAAGTGTATTATCATTATCCAATTAAATTCAAATGAGCTTCATTGGCATGAGAAAGCATATGTTTGCAATGCCAAAGAAAGTGTGAAAATATAACTAAATACAGTTGACAATGGGGTAAGTTGGAGGGGGAACAGCGACCCATCATGATGGTAGAAGCTTACTGTAAAGTCGGGCCCTATGTCCCATGATGATGGTACTTAAAAGTAGACGGCCTAACAGATAATGAATTTATTGATCTTCTGGTTGACATTGTACAAATGTAATTTACCCATTGTGCAACGTGAAAGGTTTTAACCCTGTTTTAAACATAGAATGGATGAGTTGTGTAATGTGGTTAAACATGATATATTAATCGTAGCCTTTGAGAGTAGTCATACGGTAATAATGCACAATGAATGGACTGATTGCTAGTAGTATGTTCAGAGCTATTACACATTACACATGTTATGCACAGAACTGAGATGTGGCCTGTTTGTTCACATCTTGTGTGGACAAATCACGTTGAAATGCTTTTTCAGGATTTCTCACTGACAGTATAGTGACCATTGCCAACCATTACTCTAAGTGACATTCACATGAATCACTAGTTGTTTCCACTCACTTTCATGTTAAGACTATACTTTCAGGGATCATTTCTATAGTTTTCAACTTGAGAGATGAGTTTCTAAAGTGTTTGGTCTCGCTGACCACGATGAAGAGTTGTAATATTCCCTTCTGAGCGTGAAGCTGGCAGTGAAAAATGATTTATTTCATATGTTTGCTGCCATTGATGACTGTTCTTAGCTTCCCAGTGGAGCCTTGAGGAAGGGAATGTTGTCAGAGTGGATCTCTAAAGACATGTCAAACATGAAAGCCGTGCAGGATCAGTTCATCTATGTTTTAATGTAAAGTAATCTGGGCTGCTGTCATGAAACATACTATAGCATACACATAAAGTGTATTATCATTATCCAATTAAATTCAAATGAGCTTCATTGGCATGAGAAAGCATATGTTTGCAATGCCAAAGAAAGTGTGAAAATATAACTAAATACAGTTGACAATGGGGTAAGTTGGAGGGGGAACAGCGACCCATCATGATGGTAGAAGCTTACTGTAAAGTCGGGCCCTATGTCCCATGATGATGGTACTTAAAAGTAGACGGCCTAACAGATAATGAATTTATTGATCTTCTGGTTGACATTGTACAAATGTAATTTACCCATTGTGCAACGTGAAAGGTTTTAACCCTGTTTTAAACATAGAATGGATGAGTTGTGTAATGTGGTTAAACATGATATATTAATCGTAGCCTTTGAGAGTAGTCATACGGTAATAATGCACAATGAATGGACTGATTGCTAGTAGTATGTTCAGAGCTATTACACATGTTATGCACAGAACAGAGATGTGGCCTGTTTGTTCACATCTTGTGTGGACAAATCACGTTGAAATGCTTTTTCAGGATTTCTCACTGACAGTATAGTGACCATTGCCAACCATTACTAAGTGACATTCACATGAATCACTAGTTGTTTCCACTCACTTTCATGTTAAGACTATACTTTCAGGGATCATTTCTATAGTTTTCAACTTGAGAGATGAGTTTCTAAAGTGTTTGGTCTCGCTGACCACGATGAAGAGTTGTAATATTGCCTTCTGAGCGTGAAGCTGGCAGTGAAAAATGATTTATTTCATATGTTTGCTGCCATTGATTACTGTTCTTAGCTTCCCAGTGGAGAGTTGAGGAAGGGAATGTTGTCAGAGTGGATCTCTAAAGACATGTCAAACATGAAAGCCGTGCAGGATCAGTTCATCTATGTTTTAATGTAAAGTAATCTGGGCTGCTGTCATGAAACATGCTATAGCATACACATAAAGTGTATTATCATTATCCAATTAAATTCAAATGAGCTTCATTGGCATGAGAAAGCATATGTTTGCAATGCCAAAGAAAGTGTGAAAATATAACTAAATACAGTTGACAATGGGGTAAGTTGGAGGGGGAACAGCGACCCATCATGATGGTAGAAGCTTACTGTAAAGTCGGGCCCTATGTCCCATGATGATGGTACTTAAAAGTAGACGGCCTAACAGATAATGAATTTATTGATCTTCTGGTTGACATTGTACAAATGTAATTTACCCATTGTGCAACGTGAAAGGTTTTAACCCTGTTTTAAACATAGAATGGATGAGTTGTGTAATGTGGTTAAACATGATATATTAATCGTAGCCTTTGAGAGTAGTCATACGGTAATAATGCACAATGAATGGACTGATTGCTAGTAGTATGTTCAGAGCTATTACACATGTTATGCACAGAACTGAGATGTGGCCTGTTTGTTCACATCTTGTGTGGACAAATCACGTTGAAATGCTTTTTCAGGATTTCTCACTGACAGTATAGTGACCATTGCCAACCATTACTCTAAGTGACATTCATATGAATCACTAGTTGTTTCCACTCACTTTCATGTTAAGACTATACTTTCAGGGATCATTTCTATAGTTTTCAACTTGAGAGATGAGTTTCTAAAGTGTTTGGTCTCGCTGACCACGATGAAGAGTTGTAATATTCCCTTCTGAGCGTGAAGCTGGCAGTGAAAAATGATTTATTTCATATGTTTGCTGCCATTGATTACTGTTCTTAGCTTCCCAGTGGAGAGTTGAGGAAGGGAATGATGTCAGAGTGGATCTCTAAAGACATGTCAAACATGAAAGCCGTGCAGGATCAGTTCATCTATGTTTTAATGTAAAGTAATCTGGGCTGCTGTCATGAAACATGCTATAGCATACACATAAAGTGTATTATCATTATCCAATTAAATTCAAATGAGCTTCATTGGCATGAGAAAGCATATGTTTGCAATGCCAAAGAAAGTGTGAAAATATAACTAAATACAATTGACAATGGGGTAAGTTGGAGGGGGAACAGCGACCCATCATGATGGTAGAAGCTTACTGTAAAGTCGGGCCCTATGTCCCATGATGATGGTACTTAAAAGTAGACGGCCTAACAGATAATGAATTTATTGATCTTCTGGTTGACATTGTACAAATGTAATTTACCCATTGTGCAACGTGAAAGGTTTTAAACCTGTTTTAAACATAGAATGGATGAGTTGTGTAACGTGGTTAAACATGATATATTAATCGTAGCCTTTGAGAGTAGTCATACGGTAATAATGCACAATGAATGGACTGATTGCTAGTAGTATGTTCAGAGCTATTACACATTACACATGTTATGCACAGAACTGAGATGTGGCCTGTTTGTTCACATCTTGTGTGGACAAATCACGTTGAAATGCTTTTTCAGGATTTCTCACTGACAGTAAAGTGACCATTGCCAACCATTACTCTAAGTGACATTCACATGAATCACTAGTTGTTTCCACTCACTTTCATGTTAAGACTATACTTTCAGGGATCATTTCTATAGTTTTCAACTTGAGAGATGAGTTTCTAAAGTGTTTGGTCTCGCTGACCACGATGAAGAGTTGTAATATTCCCTTCTGAGCATGAAGCTGGCAGTGAAAAATGATTTATTTCATATGTTTGCTGCCATTGATTACTGTTCTTAGCTTCCCAGTGGAGAGTTGAGGAAGGGAATGTTGTCAGAGTGGTTCTCTAAAGACATGTCAAACATGAAAGCCGTGCAGGATCAGTTCATCTATGTTTTAATGTAAAGTAATCTGGGCTGCTGTCATGAAACATGCTATAGCATACACATAAAGTGTATTATCATTATCCAATTAAATTCAAATGAGCTTCATTGGCATGAGAAAGCATATGTTTGCAATGCCAAAGAAAGTGTGAAAATATAACTAAATACAGTTGACAATGGGGTAAGTTGGAGGGGGAACAGCGACCCATCATGATGGTAGAAGCTTACTGTAAAGTCGGGCCCTATGTCCCATGATGATGGTACTTAAAAGTAGACGGCCTAACAGATAATGAATTTATTGATCTTCTGGTTGACATTGTACAAATGTAATTTACCCATTGTGCAACATGAAAGGTTTTAACCCTGTTTTAAACATAGAATGGATGAGTTGTGTAATGTGGTTAAACATGATATATTAATCGTAGCCTTTGAGAGTAGTCATACGGTAATAATGCACAATGAATGGACTGATTGCTAGTAGTATGTTCAGAGCTATTACACATGTTATGCACAGAACTGAGATGTGGCCTGTTTGTTCACATCTTGTGTGGACAAATCACGTTGAAATGCTTTTTCAGGATTTCTCACTGACAGTATAGTGACCATTGCCAACCATTACTCTAAGTGACATTCACATGAATCACTAGTTGTTTCCACTCACTTTCATGTTAAGACTATACTTTCAGGGATCATTTCTATAGTTTTCAACTTGAGAGATGAGTTTCTAAAGTGTTTGGTCTCGCTGACCACGATGAAGAGTTGTAATATTCCCTTCTGAGCGTGAAGCTGGCAGTGAAAAATGATTTATTTCATATGTTTGCTGCCATTGATTACTGTTCTTAGCTTCCCAGTGGAGAGTTGAGGAAGGGAATGATGTCAGAGTGGATCTCTAAAGACATGTCAAACATGAAAGCCGTGCAGGATCAGTTCATCTATGTTTTAATGTAAAGTAATCTGGGCTGCTGTCATGAAACATGCTATAGCATACACATAAAGTGTATTATCATTATCCAATTAAATTCAAATGAGCTTCATTGGCATGAGAAAGCATATGTTTGCAATGCCAAAGAAAGTGTGAAAATATAACTAAATACAATTGACAATGGGGTAAGTTGGAGGGGGAACAGCGACCCATCATGATGGTAGAAGCTTACTGTAAAGTCGGGCCCTATGTCCCATGATGATGGTACTTAAAAGTAGACGGCCTAACAGATAATGAATTTATTGATCTTCTGGTTGACATTGTACAAATGTAATTTACCCATTGTGCAACGTGAAAGGTTTTAAACCTGTTTTAAACATAGAATGGATGAGTTGTGTAACGTGGTTAAACATGATATATTAATCGTAGCCTTTGAGAGTAGTCATACGGTAATAATGCACAATGAATGGACTGATTGCTAGTAGTATGTTCAGAGCTATTACACATTACACATGTTATGCACAGAACTGAGATGTGGCCTGTTTGTTCACATCTTGTGTGGACAAATCACGTTGAAATGCTTTTTCAGGATTTCTCACTGACAGTAAAGTGACCATTGCCAACCATTACTCCAAGTGACATTCACATGAATCACTAGTTGTTTCCACTCACTTTCATGTTAAGACTATACTTTCAGGGATCATTTCTATAGTTTTCAACTTGAGAGATGAGTTTCTAAAGTGTTTGGTCTCGCTGACCACGATGAAGAGTTGTAATATTCCCTTCTGAGCATGAAGCTGGCAGTGAAAAATGATTTATTTCATATGTTTGCTGCCATTGATTACTGTTCTTAGCTTCCCAGTGGAGAGTTGAGGAAGGGAATGTTGTCAGAGTGGTTCTCTAAAGACATGTCAAACATGAAAGCCGTGCAGGATCAGTTCATCTATGTTTTAATGTAAAGTAATCTGGGCTGCTGTCATGAAACATGCTATAGCATACACATAAAGTGTATTATCATTATCCAATTAAATTCAAATGAGCTTCATTGGCATGAGAAAGCATATGTTTGCAATGCCAAAGAAAGTGTGAAAATATAACTAAATACAGTTGACAATGGGGTAAGTTGGAGGGGGAACAGCGACCCATCATGATGGTAGAAGCTTACTGTAAAGTCGGGCCCTATGTCCCATGATGATGGTACTTAAAAGTAGACGGCCTAACAGATAATGAATTTATTGATCTTCTGGTTGACATTGTACAAATGTAATTTACCCATTGTGCAACATGAAAGGTTTTAACCCTGTTTTAAACATAGAATGGATGAGTTGTGTAATGTGGTTAAACATGATATATTAATCGTAGCCTTTGAGAGTAGTCATACGGTAATAATGCACAATGAATGGACTGATTGCTAGTAGTATGTTCAGAGCTATTACACATGTTATGCACAGAACTGAGATGTGGCCTGTTTGTTCACATCTTGTGTGGACAAATCACGTTGAAATGCTTTTTCAGGATTTCTCACTGACAGTATAGTGACCATTGCCAACCATTACTCTAAGTGACATTCACATGAATCACTAGTTGTTTCCACTCACTTTCATGTTAAGACTATACTTTCAGGGATCATTTCTATAGTTTTCAACTTGAGAGATGAGTTTCTAAAGTGTTTGGTCTCGCTGACCACGATGAAGAGTTGTAATATTCCCTTCTGAGCGTGAAGCTGGCAGTGAAAAATGATTTATTTCATATGTTTGCTGCCATTGATGACTGTTCTTAGCTTCCCAGTGGAGCCTTGAGGAAGGGAATGTTGTCAGAGTGGATCTCTAAAGACATGTCAAACATGAAAGCCGTGCAGGATCAGTTCATCTATGTTTTAATGTAAAGTAATCTGGGCTGCTGTCATGAAACATGCTATAGCATACACATAACGTGTATTATCATTATCCAATTAAATTCAAATGAGCTTCATTGGCATGAGAAAGCATATGTTTGCAATGCCAAAGAAAGTGTGAAAATATAACTAAATACAGTTGACAATGGGGTAAGTTGGAGGGGGAACAGCGACCCATCATGATGGTAGAAGCTTACTGTAAAGTCGGGCCCTATGTCCCATGATGATGGTACTTAAAAGTAGACGGCCTAACAGATAATGAATTTATTGATCTTCTGGTTGACATTGTACAAATGTAATTTACCCATTGTGCGACGTGAAAGGTTTTAACCCTGTTTTAAACATAGAATGGATGAGTTGTGTAATGTGGTTAAACATGATATATTAATCGTAGCCTTTGAGAGTAGTCATACGGTAATAATGCACAATGAATGGACTGATTGCTAGTAGTATGTTCAGAGCTATTACACATTACACATGTTATGCACAGAACTGAGATGTGGCCTGTTTGTTCACATCTTGTGTGGACAAATCACGTTGAAATGCTTTTTCAGGATTTCTCACTGACAGTATAGTGACCATTGCCAACCATTACTCTAAGTGACATTCACATGAATCACTAGTTGTTTCCACTCACTTTCATGTTAAGACTATACTTTCAGGGATCATTTCTATAGTTTTCAACTTGAGAGATGAGTTTCTAAAGTGTTTGGTCTCGCTGACCACGATGAAGAGTTGTAATATTCCCTTCTGAGCGTGAAGCTGGCAGTGAAAAATGATTTATTTCATATGTTTGCTGCCATTGATGACTGTTCTTAGCTTCCCAGTGGAGCCTTGAGGAAGGGAATGTTGTCAGAGTGGATCTCTAAAGACATGTCAAACATGAAAGCCGTGCAGGATCAGTTCATCTATGTTTTAATGTAAAGTAATCTGGGCTGCTGTCATGAAACATACTATAGCATACACATAAAGTGTATTATCATTATCCAATTAAATTCAAATGAGCTTCATTGGCATGAGAAAGCATATGTTTGCAATGCCAAAGAAAGTGTGAAAATATAACTAAATACAGTTGACAATGGGGTAAGTTGGAGGGGGAACAGCGACCCATCATGATGGTAGAAGCTTACTGTAAAGTCGGGCCCTATGTCCCATGATGATGGTACTTAAAAGTAGACGGCCTAACAGATAATGAATTTATTGATCTTCTGGTTGACATTGTACAAATGTAATTTACCCATTGTGCAACGTGAAAGGTTTTAACCCTGTTTTAAACATAGAATGGATGAGTTGTGTAATGTGGTTAAACATGATATATTAATCGTAGCCTTTGAGAGTAGTCATACGGTAATAATGCACAATGAATGGACTGATTGCTAGTAGTATGTTCAGAGCTATTACACATGTTATGCACAGAACAGAGATGTGGCCTGTTTGTTCACATCTTGTGTGGACAAATCACGTTGAAATGCTTTTTCAGGATTTCTCACTGACAGTATAGTGACCATTGCCAACCATTACTAAGTGACATTCACATGAATCACTAGTTGTTTCCACTCACTTTCATGTTAAGACTATACTTTCAGGGATCATTTCTATAGTTTTCAACTTGAGAGATGAGTTTCTAAAGTGTTTGGTCTCGCTGACCACGATGAAGAGTTGTAATATTGCCTTCTGAGCGTGAAGCTGGCAGTGAAAAATGATTTATTTCATATGTTTGCTGCCATTGATTACTGTTCTTAGCTTCCCAGTGGAGAGTTGAGGAAGGGAATGTTGTCAGAGTGGATCTCTAAAGACATGTCAAACATGAAAGCCGTGCAGGATCAGTTCATCTATGTTTTAATGTAAAGTAATCTGGGCTGCTGTCATGAAACATGCTATAGCATACACATAAAGTGTATTATCATTATCCAATTAAATTCAAATGAGCTTCATTGGCATGAGAAAGCATATGTTTGCAATGCCAAAGAAAGTGTGAAAATATAACTAAATACAGTTGACAATGGGGTAAGTTGGAGGGGGAACAGCGACCCATCATGATGGTAGAAGCTTACTGTAAAGTCGGGCCCTATGTCCCATGATGATGGTACTTAAAAGTAGACGGCCTAACAGATAATGAATTTATTGATCTTCTGGTTGACATTGTACAAATGTAATTTACCCATTGTGCAACGTGAAAGGTTTTAACCCTGTTTTAAACATAGAATGGATGAGTTGTGTAATGTGGTTAAACATGATATATTAATCGTAGCCTTTGAGAGTAGTCATACGGTAATAATGCACAATGAATGGACTGATTGCTAGTAGTATGTTCAGAGCTATTACACATGTTATGCACAGAACTGAGATGTGGCCTGTTTGTTCACATCTTGTGTGGACAAATCACGTTGAAATGCTTTTTCAGGATTTCTCACTGACAGTATAGTGACCATTGCCAACCATTACTCTAAGTGACATTCATATGAATCACTAGTTGTTTCCACTCACTTTCATGTTAAGACTATACTTTCAGGGATCATTTCTATAGTTTTCAACTTGAGAGATGAGTTTCTAAAGTGTTTGGTCTCGCTGACCACGATGATGAGTTGTAATATTCCCTTCTGAGCGTGAAGCTGGCAGTGAAAAATGATTTATTTCATATGTTTGCTGCCATTGATGACTGTTCTTAGCTTCCCAGTGGAGCGTTGAGGAAGGGAATGTTGTCAGAGTGGATCTCTAAAGACATGTCAAACATGAAAGCCGTGCAGGATCAGTTCATCTATGTTTTAATGTAAAGTAATCTGGGCTGCTGTCATGAAACATGCTATAGCATACACATAAAGTGTATTATCATTATCCAATTAAATTCAAATGAGCTTCATTGGCATGAGAAAGCATATGTTTGCAATGCCAAAGAAAGTGTGAAAATATAACTAAATACAGTTGACAATGGGGTAAGTTGGAGGGGGAACAGCGACCCATCATGATGGTAGAAGCTTACTGTAAAGTCGGGCCCTATGTCCCATGATGATGGTACTTAAAAGTAGACGGCCTAACAGATAATGAATTTATTGATCTTCTGGTTGACATTGTACAAATGTAATTTACCCATTGTGCAACGTGAAAGGTTTTAACCCTGTTTTAAACATAGAATGGATGAGTTGTGTAATGTGGTTAAACATGATATATTAATCGTAGCCTTTGAGAGTAGTCATACGGTAATAATGCACAATGAATGGACTGATTGCTAGTAGTATGTTCAGAGCTATTACACATTACACATGTTATGCACAGAACTGAGATGTGGCCTGTTTGTTCACATCTTGTGTGGACAAATCACGTTGAAATGCTTTTTCAGGATTTCTCACTGACAGTATAGTGACCATTGCCAACCATTACTCTAAGTGACATTCACATGAATCACTAGTTGTTTCCACTCACTTTCATGTTAAGACTATACTTTCAGGGATCATTTCTATAGTTTTCAACTTGAGAGATGAGTTTCTAAAGTGTTTGGTCTCGCTGACCACGATGAAGAGTTGTAATATTCCCTTCTGAGCGTGAAGCTGGCAGTGAAAAATGATTTATTTCATATGTTTGCTGCCATTGATGACTGTTCTTAGCTTCCCAGTGGAGCCTTGAGGAAGGGAATGTTGTCAGAGTGGATCTCTAAAGACATGTCAAACATGAAAGCCGTGCAGGATCAGTTCATCTATGTTTTAATGTAAAGTAATCTGGGCTGCTGTCATGAAACATACTATAGCATACACATAAAGTGTATTATCATTATCCAATTAAATTCAAATGAGCTTCATTGGCATGAGAAAGCATATGTTTGCAATGCCAAAGAAAGTGTGAAAATATAACTAAATACAGTTGACAATGGGGTAAGTTGGAGGGGGAACAGCGACCCATCATGATGGTAGAAGCTTACTGTAAAGTCGGGCCCTATGTCCCATGATGATGGTACTTAAAAGTAGACGGCCTAACAGATAATGAATTTATTGATCTTCTGGTTGACATTGTACAAATGTAATTTACCCATTGTGCAACGTGAAAGGTTTTAACCCTGTTTTAAACATAGAATGGATGAGTTGTGTAATGTGGTTAAACATGATATATTAATCGTAGCCTTTGAGAGTAGTCATACGGTAATAATGCACAATGAATGGACTGATTGCTAGTAGTATGTTCAGAGCTATTACACATGTTATGCACAGAACAGAGATGTGGCCTGTTTGTTCACATCTTGTGTGGACAAATCACGTTGAAATGCTTTTTCAGGATTTCTCACTGACAGTATAGTGACCATTGCCAACCATTACTAAGTGACATTCACATGAATCACTAGTTGTTTCCACTCACTTTCATGTTAAGACTATACTTTCAGGGATCATTTCTATAGTTTTCAACTTGAGAGATGAGTTTCTAAAGTGTTTGGTCTCGCTGACCACGATGAAGAGTTGTAATATTGCCTTCTGAGCGTGAAGCTGGCAGTGAAAAATGATTTATTTCATATGTTTGCTGCCATTGATTACTGTTCTTAGCTTCCCAGTGGAGAGTTGAGGAAGGGAATGTTGTCAGAGTGGATCTCTAAAGACATGTCAAACATGAAAGCCGTGCAGGATCAGTTCATCTATGTTTTAATGTAAAGTAATCTGGGCTGCTGTCATGAAACATGCTATAGCATACACATAAAGTGTATTATCATTATCCAATTAAATTCAAATGAGCTTCATTGGCATGAGAAAGCATATGTTTGCAATGCCAAAGAAAGTGTGAAAATATAACTAAATACAGTTGACAATGGGGTAAGTTGGAGGGGGAACAGCGACCCATCATGATGGTAGAAGCTTACTGTAAAGTCGGGCCCTATGTCCCATGATGATGGTACTTAAAAGTAGACGGCCTAACAGATAATGAATTTATTGATCTTCTGGTTGACATTGTACAAATGTAATTTACCCATTGTGCAACGTGAAAGGTTTTAACCCTGTTTTAAACATAGAATGGATGAGTTGTGTAATGTGGTTAAACATGATATATTAATCGTAGCCTTTGAGAGTAGTCATACGGTAATAATGCACAATGAATGGACTGATTGCTAGTAGTATGTTCAGAGCTATTACACATGTTATGCACAGAACTGAGATGTGGCCTGTTTGTTCACATCTTGTGTGGACAAATCACGTTGAAATGCTTTTTCAGGATTTCTCACTGACAGTATAGTGACCATTGCCAACCATTACTCTAAGTGACATTCATATGAATCACTAGTTGTTTCCACTCACTTTCATGTTAAGACTATACTTTCAGGGATCATTTCTATAGTTTTCAACTTGAGAGATGAGTTTCTAAAGTGTTTGGTCTCGCTGACCACGATGAAGAGTTGTAATATTCCCTTCTGAGCGTGAAGCTGGCAGTGAAAAATGATTTATTTCATATGTTTGCTGCCATTGATTACTGTTCTTAGCTTCCCAGTGGAGAGTTGAGGAAGGGAATGATGTCAGAGTGGATCTCTAAAGACATGTCAAACATGAAAGCCGTGCAGGATCAGTTCATCTATGTTTTAATGTAAAGTAATCTGGGCTGCTGTCATGAAACATGCTATAGCATACACATAAAGTGTATTATCATTATCCAATTAAATTCAAATGAGCTTCATTGGCATGAGAAAGCATATGTTTGCAATGCCAAAGAAAGTGTGAAAATATAACTAAATACAATTGACAATGGGGTAAGTTGGAGGGGGAACAGCGACCCATCATGATGGTAGAAGCTTACTGTAAAGTCGGGCCCTATGTCCCATGATGATGGTACTTAAAAGTAGACGGCCTAACAGATAATGAATTTATTGATCTTCTGGTTGACATTGTACAAATGTAATTTACCCATTGTGCAACGTGAAAGGTTTTAAACCTGTTTTAAACATAGAATGGATGAGTTGTGTAACGTGGTTAAACATGATATATTAATCGTAGCCTTTGAGAGTAGTCATACGGTAATAATGCACAATGAATGGACTGATTGCTAGTAGTATGTTCAGAGCTATTACACATTACACATGTTATGCACAGAACTGAGATGTGGCCTGTTTGTTCACATCTTGTGTGGACAAATCACGTTGAAATGCTTTTTCAGGATTTCTCACTGACAGTAAAGTGACCATTGCCAACCATTACTCTAAGTGACATTCACATGAATCACTAGTTGTTTCCACTCACTTTCATGTTAAGACTATACTTTCAGGGATCATTTCTATAGTTTTCAACTTGAGAGATGAGTTTCTAAAGTGTTTGGTCTCGCTGACCACGATGAAGAGTTGTAATATTCCCTTCTGAGCATGAAGCTGGCAGTGAAAAATGATTTATTTCATATGTTTGCTGCCATTGATTACTGTTCTTAGCTTCCCAGTGGAGAGTTGAGGAAGGGAATGTTGTCAGAGTGGTTCTCTAAAGACATGTCAAACATGAAAGCCGTGCAGGATCAGTTCATCTATGTTTTAATGTAAAGTAATCTGGGCTGCTGTCATGAAACATGCTATAGCATACACATAAAGTGTATTATCATTATCCAATTAAATTCAAATGAGCTTCATTGGCATGAGAAAGCATATGTTTGCAATGCCAAAGAAAGTGTGAAAATATAACTAAATACAGTTGACAATGGGGTAAGTTGGAGGGGGAACAGCGACCCATCATGATGGTAGAAGCTTACTGTAAAGTCGGGCCCTATGTCCCATGATGATGGTACTTAAAAGTAGACGGCCTAACAGATAATGAATTTATTGATCTTCTGGTTGACATTGTACAAATGTAATTTACCCATTGTGCAACATGAAAGGTTTTAACCCTGTTTTAAACATAGAATGGATGAGTTGTGTAATGTGGTTAAACATGATATATTAATCGTAGCCTTTGAGAGTAGTCATACGGTAATAATGCACAATGAATGGACTGATTGCTAGTAGTATGTTCAGAGCTATTACACATGTTATGCACAGAACTGAGATGTGGCCTGTTTGTTCACATCTTGTGTGGACAAATCACGTTGAAATGCTTTTTCAGGATTTCTCACTGACAGTATAGTGACCATTGCCAACCATTACTCTAAGTGACATTCACATGAATCACTAGTTGTTTCCACTCACTTTCATGTTAAGACTATACTTTCAGGGATCATTTCTATAGTTTTCAACTTGAGAGATGAGTTTCTAAAGTGTTTGGTCTCGCTGACCACGATGAAGAGTTGTAATATTCCCTTCTGAGCGTGAAGCTGGCAGTGAAAAATGATTTATTTCATATGTTTGCTGCCATTGATTACTGTTCTTAGCTTCCCAGTGGAGAGTTGAGGAAGGGAATGATGTCAGAGTGGATCTCTAAAGACATGTCAAACATGAAAGCCGTGCAGGATCAGTTCATCTATGTTTTAATGTAAAGTAATCTGGGCTGCTGTCATGAAACATGCTATAGCATACACATAAAGTGTATTATCATTATCCAATTAAATTCAAATGAGCTTCATTGGCATGAGAAAGCATATGTTTGCAATGCCAAAGAAAGTGTGAAAATATAACTAAATACAATTGACAATGGGGTAAGTTGGAGGGGGAACAGCGACCCATCATGATGGTAGAAGCTTACTGTAAAGTCGGGCCCTATGTCCCATGATGATGGTACTTAAAAGTAGACGGCCTAACAGATAATGAATTTATTGATCTTCTGGTTGACATTGTACAAATGTAATTTACCCATTGTGCAACGTGAAAGGTTTTAAACCTGTTTTAAACATAGAATGGATGAGTTGTGTAACGTGGTTAAACATGATATATTAATCGTAGCCTTTGAGAGTAGTCATACGGTAATAATGCACAATGAATGGACTGATTGCTAGTAGTATGTTCAGAGCTATTACACATTACACATGTTATGCACAGAACTGAGATGTGGCCTGTTTGTTCACATCTTGTGTGGACAAATCACGTTGAAATGCTTTTTCAGGATTTCTCACTGACAGTAAAGTGACCATTGCCAACCATTACTCTAAGTGACATTCACATGAATCACTAGTTGTTTCCACTCACTTTCATGTTAAGACTATACTTTCAGGGATCATTTCTATAGTTTTCAACTTGAGAGATGAGTTTCTAAAGTGTTTGGTCTCGCTGACCACGATGAAGAGTTGTAATATTCCCTTCTGAGCATGAAGCTGGCAGTGAAAAATGATTTATTTCATATGTTTGCTGCCATTGATTACTGTTCTTAGCTTCCCAGTGGAGAGTTGAGGAAGGGAATGTTGTCAGAGTGGTTCTCTAAAGACATGTCAAACATGAAAGCCGTGCAGGATCAGTTCATCTATGTTTTAATGTAAAGTAATCTGGGCTGCTGTCATGAAACATGCTATAGCATACACATAAAGTGTATTATCATTATCCAATTAAATTCAAATGAGCTTCATTGGCATGAGAAAGCATATGTTTGCAATGCCAAAGAAAGTGTGAAAATATAACTAAATACAGTTGACAATGGGGTAAGTTGGAGGGGGAACAGCGACCCATCATGATGGTAGAAGCTTACTGTAAAGTCGGGCCCTATGTCCCATGATGATGGTACTTAAAAGTAGACGGCCTAACAGATAATGAATTTATTGATCTTCTGGTTGACATTGTACAAATGTAATTTACCCATTGTGCAACATGAAAGGTTTTAACCCTGTTTTAAACATAGAATGGATGAGTTGTGTAATGTGGTTAAACATGATATATTAATCGTAGCCTTTGAGAGTAGTCATACGGTAATAATGCACAATGAATGGACTGATTGCTAGTAGTATGTTCAGAGCTATTACACATGTTATGCACAGAACTGAGATGTGGCCTGTTTGTTCACATCTTGTGTGGACAAATCACGTTGAAATGCTTTTTCAGGATTTCTCACTGACAGTATAGTGACCATTGCCAACCATTACTCTAAGTGACATTCACATGAATCACTAGTTGTTTCCACTCACTTTCATGTTAAGACTATACTTTCAGGGATCATTTCTATAGTTTTCAACTTGAGAGATGAGTTTCTAAAGTGTTTGGTCTCGCTGACCACGATGAAGAGTTGTAATATTCCCTTCTGAGCGTGAAGCTGGCAGTGAAAAATGATTTATTTCATATGTTTGCTGCCATTGATGACTGTTCTTAGCTTCCCAGTGGAGCCTTGAGGAAGGGAATGTTGTCAGAGTGGATCTCTAAAGACATGTCAAACATGAAAGCCGTGCAGGATCAGTTCATCTATGTTTTAATGTAAAGTAATCTGGGCTGCTGTCATGAAACATACTATAGCATACACATAAAGTGTATTATCATTATCCAATTAAATTCAAATGAGCTTCATTGGCATGAGAAAGCATATGTTTGCAATGCCAAAGAAAGTGTGAAAATATAACTAAATACAGTTGACAATGGGGTAAGTTGGAGGGGGAACAGCGACCCATCATGATGGTAGAAGCTTACTGTAAAGTCGGGCCCTATGTCCCATGATGATGGTACTTAAAAGTAGACGGCCTAACAGATAATGAATTTATTGATCTTCTGGTTGACATTGTACAAATGTAATTTACCCATTGTGCGACGTGAAAGGTTTTAACCCTGTTTTAAACATAGAATGGATGAGTTGTGTAATGTGGTTAAACATGATATATTAATCGTAGCCTTTGAGAGTAGTCATACGGTAATAATGCACAATGAATGGACTGATTGCTAGTAGTATGTTCAGAGCTATTACACATGTTATGCACAGAACAGAGATGTGGCCTGTTTGTTCACATCTTGTGTGGACAAATCACGTTGAAATGCTTTTTCAGGATTTCTCACTGACAGTATAGTGACCATTGCCAACCATTACTAAGTGACATTCACATGAATCACTAGTTGTTTCCACTCACTTTCATGTTAAGACTATACTTTCAGGGATCATTTCTATAGTTTTCAACTTGAGAGATGAGTTTCTAAAGTGTTTGGTCTCGCTGACCACGATGAAGAGTTGTAATATTGCCTTCTGAGCGTGAAGCTGGCAGTGAAAAATGATTTATTTCATATGTTTGCTGCCATTGATTACTGTTCTTAGCTTCCCAGTGGAGAGTTGAGGAAGGGAATGTTGTCAGAGTGGATCTCTAAAGACATGTCAAACATGAAAGCCGTGCAGGATCAGTTCATCTATGTTTTAATGTAAAGTAATCTGGGCTGCTGTCATGAAACATGCTATAGCATACACATAAAGTGTATTATCATTATCCAATTAAATTCAAATGAGCTTCATTGGCATGAGAAAGCATATGTTTGCAATGCCAAAGAAAGTGTGAAAATATAACTAAATACAGTTGACAATGGGGTAAGTTGGAGGGGGAACAGCGACCCATCATGATGGTAGAAGCTTACTGTAAAGTCGGGCCCTATGTCCCATGATGATGATGGTACTTAAAAGTAGACGGCCTAACATATAATGAATTTATTGATCTTCTGGTTGACATTGTACAAATGTAATTTACCCATTGTGCAACGTGAAAGTTTTTAACCCTGTTTTAAACATAGAATGGATGAGTTGTGTAATGTGGTTAAACATGATATATTAATCGTAGCCTTTGAGAGTAGTCATACGGTAATAATGCACAATGAATGGACTGATTGCTAGTAGTATGTTCAGAGCTATTACACATGTTATGCACAGAACTGAGATGTGGCCTGTTTGTTCACATCTTGTGTGGACAAATCACGTTGAAATGCTTTTTCAGGATTTCTCACTGACAGTATAGTGACCATTGCCAACCATTACTCTAAGTGACATTCACATGAATCACTAGTTGTTTCCACTCACTTTCATGTTAAGACTATACTTTCAGGGATCATTTCTATAGTTTTCAACTTGAGAGATGAGTTTCTAAAGTGTTTGGTCTCGCTGACCACGATGAAGAGTTGTAATATTGCCTTCTGAGCGTGAAGCTGGCAGTGAAAAATGATTTATTTCATATGTTTGCTGCCATTGATTACTGTTCTTAGCTTCCCAGTGGAGAGTTGAGGAAGGGAATGTTGTCAGAGTGGATCTCTAAAGACATGTCAAACATGAAAGCCGTGCAGGATCAGTTCATCTATGTTTTAATGTAAAGTAATCTGGGCTGCTGTCATGAAACATGCTATAGCATACACATAAAGTGTATTATCATTATCCAATTAAATTCAAATGAGCTTCATTGGCATGAGAAAGCATATGTTTGCAATGCCAAAGAAAGTGTGAAAATATAACTAAATACAGTTGACAATGGGGTAAGTTGGAGGGGGAACAGCGACCCATCATGATGGTAGAAGCTTACTGTAAAGTCGGGCCCTATGTCCCATGATGATGATGGTACTTAAAAGTAGACGGCCTAACATATAATGAATTTATTGATCTTCTGGTTGACATTGTACAAATGTAATTTACCCATTGTGCAACGTGAAAGTTTTTAACCCTGTTTTAAACATAGAATGGATGAGTTGTGTAATGTGGTTAAACATGATATATTAATCGTAGCCTTTGAGAGTAGTCATACGGTAATAATGCACAATGAATGGACTGATTGCTAGTAGTATGTTCAGAGCTATTACACATGTTATGCACAGAACTGAGATGTGGCCTGTTTGTTCACATCTTGTGTGGACAAATCACGTTGAAATGCTTTTTCAGGATTTCTCACTGACAGTATAGTGACCATTGCCAACCATTACTCTAAGTGACATTCACATGAATCACTAGTTGTTTCCACTCACTTTCATGTTAAGACTATACTTTCAGGGATCATTTCTATAGTTTTCAACTTGAGAGATGAGTTTCTAAAGTGTTTGGTCTCGCTGACCACGATGAAGAGTTGTAATATTCCCTTCTGAGCGTGAAGCTGGCAGTGAAAAATGATTTATTTCATATGTTTGCTGCCATTGATGACTGTTCTTAGCTTCCCAGTGGAGCGTTGAGGAAGGGAATGTTGTCAGAGTGGATCTCTAAAGACATGTCAAACATGAAAGCCGTGCAGGATCAGTTCATCTATGTTTTAATGTAAAGTAATCTGGGCTGCTGTCATGAAACATGCTATAGCATACACATAAAGTGTATTATCATTATCCAATTAAATTCAAATGAGCTTCATTGGCATGAGAAAGCATATGTTTGCAATGCCAAAGAAAGTGTGAAAATATAACTAAATACAGTTGACAATGGGGTAAGTTGGAGGGGGAACAGCGACCCATCATGATGGTAGAAGCTTACTGTAAAGTCGGGCCCTATGTCCCATGATGATGGTACTTAAAAGTAGACGGCCTAACAGATAATGAATTTATTGATCTTCTGGTTGACATTGTACAAATGTAATTTACCCATTGTGCAACGTGAAAGGTTTTAACCCTGTTTTAAACATAGAATGGATGAGTTGTGTAATGTGGTTAAACATGATATATTAATCGTAGCCTTTGAGAGTAGTCATACGGTAATAATGCACAATGAATGGACTGATTGCTAGTAGTATGTTCAGAGCTATTACACATGTTATGCACAGAACTGAGATGTGGCCTGTTTGTTCACATCTTGTGTGGACAAATCACGTTGAAATGCTTTTTCAGGATTTCTCACTGACAGTATAGTGACCATTGCCAACCATTACTCTAAGTGACATTCACATGAATCACTAGTTGTTTCCACTTACTTTCATGTTAAGACTATACTTTCAGGGATCATTTCTATAGTTTTCAACTTGAGAGATGAGTTTCTAAAGTGTTTCGTCTCGCTGACCACGATGAAGAGTTGTAATATTCCCTTCTGAGCGTGAAGCTGGCAGTGAAAAATGATTTATTTCATATGTTTGCTGCCATTGATGACTGTTCTTAGCTTCCCAGTGGAGCCTTGAGGAAGGGAATGTTGTCAGAGTGGATCTCTAAAGACATGTCAAACATGAAAGCCGTGCAGGATCAGTTCATCTATGTTTTAATGTAAAGTAATCTGGGCTGCTGTCATGAAACATGCTATAGCATACACATAAAGTGTATTGTCATTATCCAATTAAATTCAAATGAGCTTCATTGGCATGAGAAAGCATATGTTTGCAATGCCAAAGAAAGTGTGAAAATATAACTAAATAAAGTTGACAATGGGGTAAGTTGGAGGGGGAACAGCGACCCATCATGATGGTAGAAGCTTACTGTAAAGTCGGGCCCTATGTCCCATGATGATGATGGTACTTAAAAGTAGACGGCCTAACATATAATGAATTTATTGATCTTCTGGTTGACATTGTACAAATGTAATTTACCCATTGTGCAACGTGAAAGTTTTTAACCCTGTTTTAAACATAGAATGGATGAGTTGTGTAATGTGGTTAAACATGATATATTAATCGTAGCCTTTGAGAGTAGTCATACGGTAATAATGCACAATGAATGGACTGATTGCTAGTAGTATGTTCAGAGCTATTACACATGTTATGCACAGAACTGAGATGTGGCCTGTTTGTTCACATCTTGTGTGGACAAATCACGTTGAAATGCTTTTTCAGGATTTCTCACTGACAGTATAGTGACCATTGCCAACCATTACTCTAAGTGACATTCACATGAATCACTAGTTGTTTCCACTCACTTTCATGTTAAGACTATACTTTCAGGGATCATTTCTATAGTTTTCAACTTGAGAGATGAGTTTCTAAAGTGTTTGGTCTCGCTGACCACGATGAAGAGTTGTAATATTCCCTTCTGAGCGTGAAGCTGGCAGTGAAAAATGATTTATTTCATATGTTTGCTGCCATTGATGACTGTTCTTAGCTTCCCAGTGGAGCGTTGAGGAAGGGAATGTTGTCAGAGTGGATCTCTAAAGACATGTCAAACATGAAAGCCGTGCAGGATCAGTTCATCTATGTTTTAATGTAAAGTAATCTGGGCTGCTGTCATGAAACATGCTATAGCATACACATAAAGTGTATTATCATTATCCAATTAAATTCAAATGAGCTTCATTGGCATGAGAAAGCATATGTTTGCAATGCCAAAGAAAGTGTGAAAATATAACTAAATACAGTTGACAATGGGGTAAGTTGGAGGGGGAACAGCGACCCATCATGATGGTAGAAGCTTACTGTAAAGTCGGGCCCTATGTCCCATGATGATGGTACTTAAAAGTAGACGGCCTAACAGATAATGAATTTATTGATCTTCTGGTTGACATTGTACAAATGTAATTTACCCATTGTGCAACGTGAAAGGTTTTAACCCTGTTTTAAACATAGAATGGATGAGTTGTGTAATGTGGTTAAACATGATATATTAATCGTAGCCTTTGAGAGTAGTCATACGGTAATAATGCACAATGAATGGACTGATTGCTAGTAGTATGTTCAGAGCTATTACACATGTTATGCACAGAACTGAGATGTGGCCTGTTTGTTCACATCTTGTGTGGACAAATCACGTTGAAATGCTTTTTCAGGATTTCTCACTGACAGTATAGTGACCATTGCCAACCATTACTCTAAGTGACATTCACATGAATCACTAGTTGTTTCCACTTACTTTCATGTTAAGACTATACTTTCAGGGATCATTTCTATAGTTTTCAACTTGAGAGATGAGTTTCTAAAGTGTTTCGTCTCGCTGACCACGATGAAGAGTTGTAATATTCCCTTCTGAGCGTGAAGCTGGCAGTGAAAAATGATTTATTTCATATGTTTGCTGCCATTGATGACTGTTCTTAGCTTCCCAGTGGAGCCTTGAGGAAGGGAATGTTGTCAGAGTGGATCTCTAAAGACATGTCAAACATGAAAGCCGTGCAGGATCAGTTCATCTATGTTTTAATGTAAAGTAATCTGGGCTGCTGTCATGAAACATGCTATAGCATACACATAAAGTGTATTGTCATTATCCAATTAAATTCAAATGAGCTTCATTGGCATGAGAAAGCATATGTTTGCAATGCCAAAGAAAGTGTGAAAATATAACTAAATACAGTTGACAATGGGGTAAGTTGGAGGGGGAACAGCGACCCATCATGATGGTAGAAGCTTACTGTAAAGTCGGGCCCTATGTCCCATGATGATGATGGTACTTAAAAGTAGACGGCCTAACAGATAATGAATTTATTGATCTTCTGGTTGACATTGTACAAATGTAATTTACCCATTGTGCAACGTGAAAGTTTTTAACCCTGTTTTAAACATAGAATGGATGAGTTGTGTAATGTGGTTAAACATGATATATTAATCGTAGCCTTTGAGAGTAGTCATACGGTAATAATGCACAATGAATGGACTGATTGCTAGTAGTATGTTCAGAGCTATTACACATTACACATGTTATGCACAGAACTGAGATGTGGCCTGTTTGTTCACATCTTGTGTGGACAAATCACGTTGAAATGCTTTTTCAGGATTTCTCACTGACAGTATAGTGACCATTGCCAACCATTACTCTAAGTGACATTCACATGAATCACTAGTTGTTTCCACTCACTTTCATGTTAAGACTATACTTTCAGGGATCATTTCTATAGTTTTCAACTTGAGAGATGAGTTTCTAAAGTGTTTCGTCTCGCTGACCATGATGAAGAGTTGTAATATTCCCTTCTGAGCGTGAAGCTGGCAGTGAAAAATGATTTATTTCATATGTTTGCTGCCATTGATGACTGTTCTTAGCTTCCCAGTGGAGCCTTGAGGAAGGGAATGTTGTCAGAGTGGATCTCTAAAGACATGTCAAACATGAAAGCTGTGCAGGATCAGTTCATCTATGTTTTAATGTAAAGTAATCTGGGCTGCTGTCATGAAACATGCTATAGCATACACATACAGTGTATTGTCATTATCCAATTAAATTCAAATGAGCTTCATTGGCATGAGAAAGCATATGTTTGCAATGCCAAAGAAAGTGTGAAAATATAACTAAATACAGTTGACAATGGGGTAAGTTGGAGGGGGAACAGCGACCCATCATGATGGTAGAAGCTTACTGTAAAGTCGGGCCCTATGTCCCATGATGATGGTACTTAAAAGTAGACGGACTAACAGATAATTAATTTATTGATCTTCTGGTTGACATTGTACAAATGTAATTTACCCATTGTGCAACGTGAAAGGTTTTAACCCTGTTTTAAACATAGAATGGATGAGTTGTGTAATGTGGTTAAACATGATATATTAATCGTAGCCTTTGAGAGTAGTCATACGGTAATAATGCACAATGAATGGACTGATTGCTAGTAGTATGTTCAGAGCTATTACACATTACACATGTTATGCACAGAACTGAGATGTGGCCTGTTTGTTCACATCTTGTGTGGACAAATCACGTTGAAATGCTTTTTCAGGATTTCTCACTGACAGTATAGTGACCATTGCCAACCATTACTCTAAGTGACATTCACATGAATCACTAGTTGTTTCCACTCACTTTCATGTTAAGACTATACTTTCAGGGATCATTTCTATAGTTTTCAACTTGAGAGATGAGTTTCTAAAGTGTTTGGTCTCGCTGACCACGATGAAGAGTTGTAATATTCCCTTCTGAGCGTGAAGCTGGCAGTGAAAAATGATTTATTTCATATGTTTGCTGCCATTGATGACTGTTCTTAGCTTCCCAGTGGAGCGTTGAGGAAGGGAATGTTGTCAGAGTGGATTTCTAAAGACATGTCAAACATGAAAGCCGTGCAGGATCAGTTCATCTATGTTTTAATGTAAAGTAATCTGGGCTGCTGTCATGAAACATGCTATAGCATACACATAAAGTGTATTATCATTATCCAATTAAATTCAAATGAGCTTCATTGGCATGAGAAAGCATATGTTTGCAATGCCAAAGAAAGTGTGAAAATATAACTAAATACAGTTGACAATGGGGTAAGTTGGAGGGGGAACAGCGACCCATCATGATGGTAGAAGCTTACTGTAAAGTCGGGCCCTATGTCCCATGATGATGATGGTACTTAAAAGTAGACGGCCTAACAGATAATGAATTTATTGATCTTCTGGTTGACATTGTACAAATGTAATTTACCCATTGTGCAACGTGAAAGTTTTTAACCCTGTTTTAAACATAGAATGGATGAGTTGTGTAATGTGGTTAAACATGATATATTAATCGTAGCCTTTGAGAGTAGTCATACGGTAATAATGCACAATGAATGGACTGATTGCTAGTAGTATGTTCAGAGCTATTACACATGTTATGCACAGAACTGAGATGTGGCCTGTTTGTTCACATCTTGTGTGGACAAATCACGTTGAAATGCTTTTTCAGGATTTCTCACTGACAGTATAGTGACCATTGCCAACCATTACTCTAAGTGACATTCACATGAATCACTAGTTGTTTCCACTTACTTTCATGTTAAGACTATACTTTCAGGGATCATTTCTATAGTTTTCAACTTGAGAGATGAGTTTCTAAAGTGTTTCGTCTCGCTGACCACGATGAAGAGTTGTAATATTCCCTTCTGAGCGTGAAGCTGGCAGTGAAAAATGATTTATTTCATATGTTTGCTGCCATTGATGACTGTTCTTAGCTTCCCAGTGGAGCCTTGAGGAAGGGAATGTTGTCAGAGTGGATCTCTAAAGACATGTCAAACATGAAAGCCGTGCAGGATCAGTTCATCTATGTTTTAATGTAAAGTAATCTGGGCTGCTGTCATGAAACATGCTATAGCATACACATAAAGTGTATTGTCATTATCCAATTAAATTCAAATGAGCTTCATTGGCATGAGAAAGCATATGTTTGCAATGCCAAAGAAAGTGTGAAAATATAACTAAATACAGTTGACAATGGGGTAAGTTGGAGGGGGAACAGCGACCCATCATGATGGTAGAAGCTTACTGTAAAGTCGGGCCCTATGTCCCATGATGATGATGGTACTTAAAAGTAGACGGCCTAACAGATAATGAATTTATTGATCTTCTGGTTGACATTGTACAAATGTAATTTACCCATTGTGCAACGTGAAAGTTTTTAACCCTGTTTTAAACATAGAATGGATGAGTTGTGTAATGTGGTTAAACATGATATATTAATCGTAGCCTTTGAGAGTAGTCATACGGTAATAATGCACAATGAATGGACTGATTGCTAGTAGTATGTTCAGAGCTATTACACATTACACATGTTATGCACAGAACTGAGATGTGGCCTGTTTGTTCACATCTTGTGTGGACAAATCACGTTGAAATGCTTTTTCAGGATTTCTCACTGACAGTATAGTGACCATTGCCAACCATTACTCTAAGTGACATTCACATGAATCACTAGTTGTTTCCACTCACTTTCATGTTAAGACTATACTTTCAGGGATCATTTCTATAGTTTTCAACTTGAGAGATGAGTTTCTAAAGTGTTTCGTCTCGCTGACCATGATGAAGAGTTGTAATATTCCCTTCTGAGCGTGAAGCTGGCAGTGAAAAATGATTTATTTCATATGTTTGCTGCCATTGATGACTGTTCTTAGCTTCCCAGTGGAGCCTTGAGGAAGGGAATGTTGTCAGAGTGGATCTCTAAAGACATGTCAAACATGAAAGCTGTGCAGGATCAGTTCATCTATGTTTTAATGTAAAGTAATCTGGGCTGCTGTCATGAAACATGCTATAGCATACACATACAGTGTATTGTCATTATCCAATTAAATTCAAATGAGCTTCATTGGCATGAGAAAGCATATGTTTGCAATGCCAAAGAAAGTGTGAAAATATAACTAAATACAGTTGACAATGGGGTAAGTTGGAGGGGGAACAGCGACCCATCATGATGGTAGAAGCTTACTGTAAAGTCGGGCCCTATGTCCCATGATGATGGTACTTAAAAGTAGACGGACTAACAGATAATTAATTTATTGATCTTCTGGTTGACATTGTACAAATGTAATTTACCCATTGTGCAACGTGAAAGGTTTTAACCCTGTTTTAAACATAGAATGGATGAGTTGTGTAATGTGGTTAAACATGATATATTAATCGTAGCCTTTGAGAGTAGTCATACGGTAATAATGCACAATGAATGGACTGATTGCTAGTAGTATGTTCAGAGCTATTACACATTACACATGTTATGCACAGAACTGAGATGTGGCCTGTTTGTTCACATCTTGTGTGGACAAATCACGTTGAAATGCTTTTTCAGGATTTCTCACTGACAGTATAGTGACCATTGCCAACCATTACTCTAAGTGACATTCACATGAATCACTAGTTGTTTCCACTCACTTTCATGTTAAGACTATACTTTCAGGGATCATTTCTATAGTTTTCAACTTGAGAGATGAGTTTCTAAAGTGTTTGGTCTCGCTGACCACGATGAAGAGTTGTAATATTCCCTTCTGAGCGTGAAGCTGGCAGTGAAAAATGATTTATTTCATATGTTTGCTGCCATTGATGACTGTTCTTAGCTTCCCAGTGGAGCGTTGAGGAAGGGAATGTTGTCAGAGTGGATTTCTAAAGACATGTCAAACATGAAAGCCGTGCAGGATCAGTTCATCTATGTTTTAATGTAAAGTAATCTGGGCTGCTGTCATGAAACATGCTATAGCATACACATAAAGTGTATTATCATTATCCAATTAAATTCAAATGAGCTTCATTGGCATGAGAAAGCATATGTTTGCAATGCCAAAGAAAGTGTGAAAATATAACTAAATACAGTTGACAATGGGGTAAGTTGGAGGGGGAACAGCGACCCATCATGATGGTAGAAGCTTACTGTAAAGTCGGGCCCTATGTCCCATGATGATGATGGTACTTAAAAGTAGACGGCCTAACAGATAATGAATTTATTGATCTTCTGGTTGACATTGTACAAATGTAATTTACCCATTGTGCAACGTGAAAGTTTTTAACCCTGTTTTAAACATAGAATGGATGAGTTGTGTAATGTGGTTAAACATGATATATTAATCGTAGCCTTTGAGAGTAGTCATACGGTAATAATGCACAATGAATGGACTGATTGCTAGTAGTATGTTCAGAGCTATTACACATGTTATGCACAGAACTGAGATGTGGCCTGTTTGTTCACATCTTGTGTGGACAAATCACGTTGAAATGCTTTTTCAGGATTTCTCACTGACAGTATAGTGACCATTGCCAACCATTACTCTAAGTGACATTCACATGAATCACTAGTTGTTTCCACTCACTTTCATGTTAAGACTATACTTTCAGTTATCATTTCTATAGTTTTCAACTTGAGAGATGAGTTTCTAAAGTGTTTGGTCTTGCTGACCACGATGAAGAGTTGTAATATTCCCTTCTGAGCGTGAAGCTGGCAGTGAAAAATGATTTATTTCATATGTTTGCTGCCATTGATTACTGTTCTTAGCTTCCCAGTGGAGAGTTGAGGAAGGGAATGTTGTCAGAGTGGATCTCTAAAGACATGTCAAACATGAAAGCCGTGCAGGATCAGTTCATCTATGTTTTAATGTAAAGTAATCTGGGCTGCTGTCATGAAACATGCTATAGCATACACATAAAGTGTATTATCATTATCCAATTAAATTCAAATGAGCTTCATTGGCATGAGAAAGCATTATGTTTGCAATGCCAAAGAAAGTGTGAAAATATAACTAAATACAGTTGACAATGGGGTAAGTTGGAGGGGGAACAGCGACCCATCATGATGGTAGAAGCTTACTGTAAAGTCGGGCCCTATGTCCCATGATGATGGTACTTAAAAGTAGACGGCCTAACAGATAATGAATTTATTGATCTTCTGGTTGACATTGTACAAATGTAATTTACCCATTGTGCAACGTGAAAGGTTTTAACCCTGTTTTAAACATAGAATGGATGAGTTGTGTAATGTGGTTAAACATGATATATTAATCGTAGCCTTTGAGAGTAGTCATACGGTAATAATGCACAATGAATGGACTGATTGCTAGTAGTATGTTCAGAGCTATTACACATTACACATGTTATGCACAGAACTGAGATGTGGCCTGTTTGTTCACATCTTGTGTGGACAAATCACGTTGAAATGCTTTTTCAGGATTTCTCACTGACAGTATAGTGACCATTGCCAACCATTACTCTAAGTGACATTCACATGAATCACTAGTTGTTTCCACTCACTTTCATGTTAAGACTATACTTTCAGGGATCATTTCTATAGTTTTCAACTTGAGAGATGAGTTTCTAAAGTGTTTGGTCTCGCTGACCACGATGAAGAGTTGTAATATTCCCTTCTGAGCGTGAAGCTGGCAGTGAAAAATGATTTATTTCATATGTTTGCTGCCATTGATTACTGTTCTTAGCTTCCCAGTGGAGAGTTGAGGAAGGGAATGTTGTCAGAGTGGATCTCTAAAGACATGTCAAACATGAAAGCCGTGCAGGATCAGTTCATCTATGTTTTAATGTAAAGTAATCTGGGCTGCTGTCATGAAACATGCTATAGCATACACATAAAGTGTATTATCATTATCCAATTAAATTCAAATGAGCTTCATTGGCATGAGAAAGCATATGTTTGCAATGCCAAAGAAAGTGTGAAAATATAACTAAATACAGTTGACAATGGGGTAAGTTGGAGGGGGAACAGCGACCCATCATGATGGTAGAAGCTTACTGTAAAGTCGGGCCCTATGTCCCATGATGATGGTACTTAAAAGTAGACGGCCTAACAGATAATGAATTTATTGATCTTCTGGTTGACATTGTACAAATGTAATTTACCCATTGTGCAACGTGAAAGGTTTTAACCCTGTTTTAAACATAGAATGGATGAGTTGTGTAATGTGGTTAAACATGATATATTAATCGTAGCCTTTGAGAGTAGTCATACGGTAATAATGCACAATGAATGGACTGATTGCTAGTAGTATGTTCAGAGCTATTACACATTACACATGTTATGCACAGAACTGAGATGTGGCCTGTTTGTTCACATCTTGTGTGGACAAATCACGTTGAAATGCTTTTTCAGGATTTCTCACTGACAGTATAGTGACCATTGCCAACCATTACTCTAAGTGACATTCACATGAATCACTAGTTGTTTCCACTCACTTTCATGTTAAGACTATACTTTCAGGGATCATTTCTATAGTTTTCAACTTGAGAGATGAGTTTCTAAAGTGTTTCGTCTCGCTGACCATGATGAAGAGTTGTAATATTCCCTTCTGAGCGTGAAGCTGGCAGTGAAAAATGATTTATTTCATATGTTTGCTGCCATTGATGACTGTTCTTAGCTTCCCAGTGGAGCCTTGAGGAAGGGAATGTTGTCAGAGTGGATCTCTAAAGACATGTCAAACATGAAAGCTGTGCAGGATCAGTTCATCTATGTTTTAATGTAAAGTAATCTGGGCTGCTGTCATGAAACATGCTATAGCATACACATACAGTGTATTGTCATTATCCAATTAAATTCAAATGAGCTTCATTGGCATGAGAAAGCATATGTTTGCAATGCCAAAGAAAGTGTGAAAATATAACTAAATACAGTTGACAATGGGGTAAGTTGGAGGGGGAACAGCGACCCATCATGATGGTAGAAGCTTACTGTAAAGTCGGGCCCTATGTCCCATGATGATGGTACTTAAAAGTAGACGGACTAACAGATAATTAATTTATTGATCTTCTGGTTGACATTGTACAAATGTAATTTACCCATTGTGCAACGTGAAAGGTTTTAACCCTGTTTTAAACATAGAATGGATGAGTTGTGTAATGTGGTTAAACATGATATATTAATCGTAGCCTTTGAGAGTAGTCATACGGTAATAATGCACAATGAATGGACTGATTGCTAGTAGTATGTTCAGAGCTATTACACATTACACATGTTATGCACAGAACTGAGATGTGGCCTGTTTGTTCACATCTTGTGTGGACAAATCACGTTGAAATGCTTTTTCAGGATTTCTCACTGACAGTATAGTGACCATTGCCAACCATTACTCTAAGTGACATTCACATGAATCACTAGTTGTTTCCACTCACTTTCATGTTAAGACTATACTTTCAGGGATCATTTCTATAGTTTTCAACTTGAGAGATGAGTTTCTAAAGTGTTTGGTCTCGCTGACCACGATGAAGAGTTGTAATATTCCCTTCTGAGCGTGAAGCTGGCAGTGAAAAATGATTTATTTCATATGTTTGCTGCCATTGATGACTGTTCTTAGCTTCCCAGTGGAGCGTTGAGGAAGGGAATGTTGTCAGAGTGGATTTCTAAAGACATGTCAAACATGAAAGCCGTGCAGGATCAGTTCATCTATGTTTTAATGTAAAGTAATCTGGGCTGCTGTCATGAAACATGCTATAGCATACACATAAAGTGTATTATCATTATCCAATTAAATTCAAATGAGCTTCATTGGCATGAGAAAGCATATGTTTGCAATGCCAAAGAAAGTGTGAAAATATAACTAAATACAGTTGACAATGGGGTAAGTTGGAGGGGGAACAGCGACCCATCATGATGGTAGAAGCTTACTGTAAAGTCGGGCCCTATGTCCCATGATGATGATGGTACTTAAAAGTAGACGGCCTAACAGATAATGAATTTATTGATCTTCTGGTTGACATTGTACAAATGTAATTTACCCATTGTGCAACGTGAAAGTTTTTAACCCTGTTTTAAACATAGAATGGATGAGTTGTGTAATGTGGTTAAACATGATATATTAATCGTAGCCTTTGAGAGTAGTCATACGGTAATAATGCACAATGAATGGACTGATTGCTAGTAGTATGTTCAGAGCTATTACACATGTTATGCACAGAACTGAGATGTGGCCTGTTTGTTCACATCTTGTGTGGACAAATCACGTTGAAATGCTTTTTCAGGATTTCTCACTGACAGTATAGTGACCATTGCCAACCATTACTCTAAGTGACATTCACATGAATCACTAGTTGTTTCCACTCACTTTCATGTTAAGACTATACTTTCAGTTATCATTTCTATAGTTTTCAACTTGAGAGATGAGTTTCTAAAGTGTTTGGTCTTGCTGACCACGATGAAGAGTTGTAATATTCCCTTCTGAGCGTGAAGCTGGCAGTGAAAAATGATTTATTTCATATGTTTGCTGCCATTGATTACTGTTCTTAGCTTCCCAGTGGAGAGTTGAGGAAGGGAATGTTGTCAGAGTGGATCTCTAAAGACATGTCAAACATGAAAGCCGTGCAGGATCAGTTCATCTATGTTTTAATGTAAAGTAATCTGGGCTGCTGTCATGAAACATGCTATAGCATACACATAAAGTGTATTATCATTATCCAATTAAATTCAAATGAGCTTCATTGGCATGAGAAAGCATTATGTTTGCAATGCCAAAGAAAGTGTGAAAATATAACTAAATACAGTTGACAATGGGGTAAGTTGGAGGGGGAACAGCGACCCATCATGATGGTAGAAGCTTACTGTAAAGTCGGGCCCTATGTCCCATGATGATGGTACTTAAAAGTAGACGGCCTAACAGATAATGAATTTATTGATCTTCTGGTTGACATTGTACAAATGTAATTTACCCATTGTGCAACGTGAAAGGTTTTAACCCTGTTTTAAACATAGAATGGATGAGTTGTGTAATGTGGTTAAACATGATATATTAATCGTAGCCTTTGAGAGTAGTCATACGGTAATAATGCACAATGAATGGACTGATTGCTAGTAGTATGTTCAGAGCTATTACACATTACACATGTTATGCACAGAACTGAGATGTGGCCTGTTTGTTCACATCTTGTGTGGACAAATCACGTTGAAATGCTTTTTCAGGATTTCTCACTGACAGTATAGTGACCATTGCCAACCATTACTCTAAGTGACATTCACATGAATCACTAGTTGTTTCCACTCACTTTCATGTTAAGACTATACTTTCAGGGATCATTTCTATAGTTTTCAACTTGAGAGATGAGTTTCTAAAGTGTTTGGTCTCGCTGACCACGATGAAGAGTTGTAATATTCCCTTCTGAGCGTGAAGCTGGCAGTGAAAAATGATTTATTTCATATGTTTGCTGCCATTGATTACTGTTCTTAGCTTCCCAGTGGAGAGTTGAGGAAGGGAATGTTGTCAGAGTGGATCTCTAAAGACATGTCAAACATGAAAGCCGTGCAGGATCAGTTCATCTATGTTTTAATGTAAAGTAATCTGGGCTGCTGTCATGAAACATGCTATAGCATACACATAAAGTGTATTATCATTATCCAATTAAATTCAAATGAGCTTCATTGGCATGAGAAAGCATATGTTTGCAATGCCAAAGAAAGTGTGAAAATATAACTAAATACAGTTGACAATGGGGTAAGTTGGAGGGGGAACAGCGACCCATCATGATGGTAGAAGCTTACTGTAAAGTCGGGCCCTATGTCCCATGATGATGGTACTTAAAAGTAGACGGCCTAACAGATAATGAATTTATTGATCTTCTGGTTGACATTGTACAAATGTAATTTACCCATTGTGCAACGTGAAAGGTTTTAACCCTGTTTTAAACATAGAATGGATGAGTTGTGTAATGTGGTTAAACATGATATATTAATCGTAGCCTTTGAGAGTAGTCATACGGTAATAATGCACAATGAATGGACTGATTGCTAGTAGTATGTTCAGAGCTATTACACATTACACATGTTATGCACAGAACTGAGATGTGGCCTGTTTGTTCACATCTTGTGTGGACAAATCACGTTGAAATGCTTTTTCAGGATTTCTCACTGACAGTATAGTGACCATTGCCAACCATTACTCTAAGTGACATTCACATGAATCACTAGTTGTTTCCACTCACTTTCATGTTAAGACTATACTTTCAGGGATCATTTCTATAGTTTTCAACTTGAGAGATGAGTTTCTAAAGTGTTTGGTCTCGCTGACCACGATGAAGAGTTGTAATATTCCCTTCTGAGTGTGAAGCTGGCAGTGAAAAATGATTTATTTCATATGTTTGCTGCCATTGATTACTGTTCTTAGCTTCCCAGTGGAGAGTTGAGGAAGGGAATGTTGTCAGAGTGGATCTCTAAAGACATGTCAAACATGAAAGCCGTGCAGGATCAGTTCATCTATGATTTAATGTAAAGTAATCTGGGCTGCTGTCATGAAACATGCTATAGCATACACATAAAGTGTATTATCATTATCCAATTAAATTCAAATGAGCTTCATTGGCATGAGAAAGCATATGTTTGCAATGCCAAAGAAAGTGTGAAAATATAACTAAATACAGTTGACAATGGGGTAAGTTGGAGGGGGAACAGCGACCCATCATGATGGTAGAAGCTTACTGTAAAGTCGGGCCCTATGTCCCATGATGATGGTACTTAAAAGTAGACGGCCTAACAGATAATGAATTTATTGATCTTCTGGTTGACATTGTACAAATGTAATTTACCCATTGTGCAACATGAAAGGTTTTAACCCTGTTTTAAACATAGAATGGATGAGTTGTGTAATGTGGTTAAACATGATATATTAATCGTAGCCTTTGAGAGTAGTCATACGGTAATAATGCACAATGAATGGACTGATTGCTAGTAGTATGTTCAGAGCTATTACACATTACACATGTTATGCACAGAACTGAGATGTGGCCTGTTTGTTCACATCTTGTGTGGACAAATCACGTTGAAATGCTTTTTCAGGATTTCTCACTGACAGTATAGTGACCATTGCCAACCATTACTCTAAGTGACATTCACATGAATCACTAGTTGTTTCCACTCACTTTCATGTTAAGACTATACTTTCAGGGATCATTTCTATAGTTTTCAACTTGAGAGATGAGTTTCTAAAGTGTTTCGTCTCGCTGACCATGATGAAGAGTTGTAATATTCCCTTCTGAGCGTGAAGCTGGCAGTGAAAAATGATTTATTTCATATGTTTGCTGCCATTGATGACTGTTCTTAGCTTCCCAGTGGAGCCTTGAGGAAGGGAATGTTGTCAGAGTGGATCTCTAAAGACATGTCAAACATGAAAGCTGTGCAGGATCAGTTCATCTATGTTTTAATGTAAAGTAATCTGGGCTGCTGTCATGAAACATGCTATAGCATACACATAAAGTGTATTGTCATTATCCAATTAAATTCAAATGAGCTTCATTGGCATGAGAAAGCATATGTTTGCAATGCCAAAGAAAGTGTGAAAATATAACTAAATACAGTTGACAATGGGGTAAGTTGGAGGGGGAACAGCGACCCATCATGATGGTAGAAGCTTACTGTAAAGTCGGGCCCTATGTCCCATGATGATGGTACTTAAAAGTAGACGGCCTAACAGATAATTAATTTATTGATCTTCTGGTTGACATTGTACAAATGTAATTTACCCATTGTGCAACGTGAAAGGTTTTAACCCTGTTTTAAACATAGAATGGATGAGTTGTGTAATGTGGTTAAACATGATATATTAATCGTAGCCTTTGAGAGTAGTCATACGGTAATAATGCACAATGAATGGACTGATTGCTAGTAGTATGTTCAGAGCTATTACACATTACACATGTTATGCACAGAACTGAGATGTGGCCTGTTTGTTCACATCTTGTGTGGACAAATCACGTTGAAATGCTTTTTCAGGATTTCTCACTGACAGTATAGTGACCATTGCCAACCATTACTCTAAGTGACATTCACATGAATCACTAGTTGTTTCCACTCACTTTCATGTTAAGACTATACTTTCAGGGATCATTTCTATAGTTTTCAACTTGAGAGATGAGTTTCTAAAGTGTTTGGTCTCGCTGACCACGATGAAGAGTTGTAATATTCCCTTCTGAGCGTGAAGCTGGCAGTGAAAAATGATTTATTTCATATGTTTGCTGCCATTGATGACTGTTCTTAGCTTCCCAGTGGAGCGTTGAGGAAGGGAATGTTGTCAGAGTGGATTTCTAAAGACATGTCAAACATGAAAGCCGTGCAGGATCAGTTCATCTATGTTTTAATGTAAAGTAATCTGGGCTGCTGTCATGAAACATGCTATAGCATACACATAAAGTGTATTATCATTATCCAATTAAATTCAAATGAGCTTCATTGGCATGATAAAGCATATGTTTGCAATGCCAAAGAAAGTGTGAAAATATAACTAAATACAGTTGACAATGGGGTAAGTTGGAGGGGGAACAGCGACCCATCATGATGGTAGAAGCTTACTGTAAAGTCGGGCCCTATGTCCCATGATGATGATGGTACTTAAAAGTAGACGGCCTAACAGATAATGATTTATTGATCTTCTGGTTGACATTGTACAAATGTAATTTACCCATTGTGCAACGTGAAAGTTTTTAACCCTGTTTTAAACATAGAATGGATGAGTTGTGTAATGTGGTTAAACATGATATATTAATCGTAGCCTTTGAGAGTAGTCATACGGTAATAATGCACAATGAATGGACTGATTGCTAGTAGTATGTTCAGAGCTATTACACATGTTATGCACAGAACTGAGATGTGGCCTGTTTGTTCACATCTTGTGTGGACAAATCACGTTGAAATGCTTTTTCAGGATTTCTCACTGACAGTATAGTGACCATTGCCAACCATTACTCTAAGTGACATTCACATGAATCACTAGTTGTTTCCACTCACTTTCATGTTAAGACTATACTTTCAGGGATCATTTCTATAGTTTTCAACTTGAGAGATGAGTTTCTAAAGTGTTTGGTCTTGCTGACCACGATGAAGAGTTGTAATATTCCCTTCTGAGCGTGAAGCTGGCAGTGAAAAATGATTTATTTCATATGTTTGCTGCCATTGATTACTGTTCTTAGCTTCCCAGTGGAGAGTTGAGGAAGGGAATGTTGTCAGAGTGGATCTCTAAAGACATGTCAAACATGAAAGCCGTGCAGGATCAGTTCATCTATGTTTTAATGTAAAGTAATCTGGGCTGCTGTCATGAAACATGCTATAGCATACACATAAAGTGTATTATCATTATCCAATTAAATTCAAATGAGCTTCATTGGCATGAGAAAGCATATGTTTGCAATGCCAAAGAAAGTGTGAAAATATAACTAAATACAGTTGACAATGGGGTAAGTTGGAGGGGGAACAGCGACCCATCATGATGGTAGAAGCTTACTGTAAAGTCGGGCCCTATGTCCCATGATGATGGTACTTAAAAGTAGACGGCCTAACAGATAATGAATTTATTGATCTTCTGGTTGACATTGTACAAATGTAATTTACCCATTGTGCAACGTGAAAGGTTTTAACCCTGTTTTAAACATAGAATGGATGAGTTGTGTAATGTGGTTAAACATGATATATTAATCGTAGCCTTTGAGAGTAGTCATACGGTAATAATGCACAATGAATGGACTGATTGCTAGTAGTATGTTCAGAGCTATTACACATTACACATGTTATGCACAGAACTGAGATGTGGCCTGTTTGTTCACATCTTGTGTGGACAAATCACGTTGAAATGCTTTTTCAGGATTTCTCACTGACAGTATAGTGACCATTGCCAACCATTACTCTAAGTGACATTCACATGAATCACTAGTTGTTTCCACTCACTTTCATGTTAAGACTATACTTTCAGGGATCATTTCTATAGTTTTCAACTTGAGAGATGAGTTTCTAAAGTGTTTGGTCTCGCTGACCACGATGAAGAGTTGTAATATTCCCTTCTGAGCGTGAAGCTGGCAGTGAAAAATGATTTATTTCATATGTTTGCTGCCATTGATTACTGTTCTTAGCTTCCCAGTGGAGAGTTGAGGAAGGGAATGTTGTCAGAGTGGATCTCTAAAGACATGTCAAACATGAAAGCCGTGCAGGATCAGTTCATCTATGTTTTAATGTAAAGTAATCTGGGCTGCTGTCATGAAACATGCTATAGCATACACATAAAGTGTATTATCATTATCCAATTAAATTCAAATGAGCTTCATTGGCATGAGAAAGCATATGTTTGCAATGCCAAAGAAAGTGTGAAAATATAACTAAATACAGTTGACAATGGGGTAAGTTGGAGGGGGAACAGCGACCCATCATGATGGTAGAAGCTTACTGTAAAGTCGGGCCCTATGTCCCATGATGATGGTACTTAAAAGTAGACGGCCTAACAGATAATGAATTTATTGATCTTCTGGTTGACATTGTACAAATGTAATTTACCCATTGTGCAACGTGAAAGTTTTTAACCCTGTTTTAAACATAGAATGGATGAGTTGTGTAATGTGGTTAAACATGATATATTAATCGTAGCCTTTGAGAGTAGTCATACGGTAATAATGCACAATGAATGGACTGATTGCTAGTAGTATGTTCAGAGCTATTACACATTACACATGTTATGCACAGAACTGAGATGTGGCCTGTTTGTTCACATCTTGTGTGGACAAATCACGTTGAAATGCTTTTTCAGGATTTCTCACTGACAGTATAGTGACCATTGCCAACCATTACTCTAAGTGACATTCACATGAATCACTAGTTGTTTCCACTCACTTTCATGTTAAGACTATACTTTCAGGGATCATTTCTATAGTTTTCAACTTGAGAGATGAGTTTCTAAAGTGTTTGGTCTCGCTGACCACGATGAAGAGTTGTAATATTCCCTTCTGAGCGTGAAGCTGGCAGTGAAAAATGATTTATTTCATATGTTTGCTGCCATTGATTACTGTTCTTAGCTTCCCAGTGGAGAGTTGAGGAAGGGAATGTTGTCAGAGTGGATCTCTAAAGACATGTCAAACATGAAAGCCGTGCAGGATCAGTTCATCTATGTTTTAATGTAAAGTAATCTGGGCTGCTGTCATGAAACATGCTATAGCATACACATAAAGTGTATTATCATTATCCAATTAAATTCAAATGAGCTTCATTGGCATGAGAAAGCATATGTTTGCAATGCCAAAGAAAGTGTGAAAATATAACTAAATACAGTTGACAATGGGGTAAGTTGGAGGGGGAACAGCGACCCATCATGATGGTAGAAGCTTACTGTAAAGTCGGGCCCTATGTCCCATGATGATGGTACTTAAAAGTAGACGGCCTAACAGATAATGAATTTATTGATCTTCTGGTTGACATTGTACAAATGTAATTTACCCATTGTGCAACGTGAAAGGTTTTAACCCTGTTTTAAACATAGAATGGATGAGTTGTGTAATGTGGTTAAACATGATATATTAATCGTAGCCTTTGAGAGTAGTCATACGGTAATAATGCACAATGAATGGACTGATTGCTAGTAGTATGTTCAGAGCTATTACACATTACACATGTTATGCACAGAACTGAGATGTGGCCTGTTTGTTCACATCTTGTGTGGACAAATCACGTTGAAATGCTTTTTCAGGATTTCTCACTGACAGTATAGTGACCATTGCCAACCATTACTCTAAGTGACATTCACATGAATCACTAGTTGTTTCCACTCACTTTCATGTTAAGACTATACTTTCAGGGATCATTTCTATAGTTTTCAACTTGAGAGATGAGTTTCTAAAGTGTTTGGTCTCGCTGACCACGATGAAGAGTTGTAATATTCCCTTCTGAGTGTGAAGCTGGCAGTGAAAAATGATTTATTTCATATGTTTGCTGCCATTGATTACTGTTCTTAGCTTCCCAGTGGAGAGTTGAGGAAGGGAATGTTGTCAGAGTGGATCTCTAAAGACATGTCAAACATGAAAGCCGTGCAGGATCAGTTCATCTATGTTTTAATGTAAAGTAATCTGGGCTGCTGTCATGAAACATGCTATAGCATACACATAAAGTGTATTATCATTATCCAATTAAATTCAAATGAGCTTCATTGGCATGAGAAAGCATTATGTTTGCAATGCCAAAGAAAGTGTGAAAATATAACTAAATACAGTTGACAATGGGGTAAGTTGGAGGGGGAACAGCGACCCATCATGATGGTAGAAGCTTACTGTAAAGTCGGGCCCTATGTCCCATGATGATGGTACTTAAAAGTAGACGGCCTAACAGATAATGAATTTATTGATCTTCTGGTTGACATTGTACAAATGTAATTTACCCATTGTGCAACATGAAAGGTTTTAACCCTGTTTTAAACATAGAATGGATGAGTTGTGTAATGTGGTTAAACATGATATATTAATCGTAGCCTTTGAGAGTAGTCATACGGTAATAATGCACAATGAATGGACTGATTGCTAGTAGTATGTTCAGAGCTATTACACATTACACATGTTATGCACAGAACTGAGATGTGGCCTGTTTGTTCACATCTTGTGTGGACAAATCACGTTGAAATGCTTTTTCAGGATTTCTCACTGACAGTATAGTGACCATTGCCAACCATTACTCTAAGTGACATTCACATGAATCACTAGTTGTTTCCACTCACTTTCATGTTAAGACTATACTTTCAGGGATCATTTCTATAGTTTTCAACTTGAGAGATGAGTTTCTAAAGTGTTTCGTCTCGCTGACCACGATGAAGAGTTGTAATATTCCCTTCTGAGCGTGAAGCTGGCAGTGAAAAATGATTTATTTCATATGTTTGCTGCCATTGATGACTGTTCTTAGCTTCCCAGTGGAGCCTTGAGGAAGGGAATGTTGTCAGAGTGGATCTCTAAAGACATGTCAAACATGAAAGCCGTGCAGGATCAGTTCATCTATGTTTTAATGTAAAGTAATCTGGGCTGCTGTCATGAAACATGCTATAGCATACACATAAAGTGTATTGTCATTATCCAATTAAATTCAAATGAGCTTCATTGGCATGAGAAAGCATATGTTTGCAATGCCAAAGAAAGTGTGAAAATATAACTAAATACAGTTGACAATGGGGTAAGTTGGAGGGGGAACAGCGACCCATCATGATGGTAGAAGCTTACTGTAAAGTCGGGCCCTATGTCCCATGATGATGATGGTACTTAAAAGTAGACGGCCTAACAGATAATGAATTTATTGATCTTCTGGTTGACATTGTACAAATGTAATTTACCCATTGTGCAACGTGAAAGTTTTTAACCCTGTTTTAAACATAGAATGGATGAGTTGTGTAATGTGGTTAAACATGATATATTAATCGTAGCCTTTGAGAGTAGTCATACGGTAATAATGCACAATGAATGGACTGATTGCTAGTAGTATGTTCAGAGCTATTACACATGTTATGCACAGAACTGAGATGTGGCCTGTTTGTTCACATCTTGTGTGGACAAATCACGTTGAAATGCTTTTTCAGGATTTCTCACTGACAGTATAGTGACCATTGCCAACCATTACTCTAAGTGACATTCACATGAATCACTAGTTGTTTCCACTCACTTTCATGTTAAGACTATACTTTCAGGGATCATTTCTATAGTTTTCAACTTGAGAGATGAGTTTCTAAAGTGTTTGGTCTCGCTGACCACGATGAAGAGTTGTAATATTCCCTTCTGAGCGTGAAGCTGGCAGTGAAAAATGATTTATTTCATATGTTTGCTGCCATTGATGACTGTTCTTAGCTTCCCAGTGGAGCGTTGAGGAAGGGAATGTTGTCAGAGTGGATCTCTAAAGACATGTCAAACATGAAAGCCGTGCAGGATCAGTTCATCTATGTTTTAATGTAAAGTAATCTGGGCTGCTGTCATGAAACATGCTATAGCATACACATAAAGTGTATTATCATTATCCAATTAAATTCAAATGAGCTTCATTGGCATGAGAAAGCATATGTTTGCAATGCCAAAGAAAGTGTGAAAATATAACTAAATACAGTTGACAATGGGGTAAGTTGGAGGGGGAACAGCGACCCATCATGATGGTAGAAGCTTACTGTAAAGTCGGGCCCTATGTCCCATGATGATGGTACTTAAAAGTAGACGGCCTAACAGATAATGAATTTATTGATCTTCTGGTTGACATTGTACAAATGTAATTTACCCATTGTGCAACGTGAAAGGTTTTAACCCTGTTTTAAACATAGAATGGATGAGTTGTGTAATGTGGTTAAACATGATATATTAATCGTAGCCTTTGAGAGTAGTCATACGGTAATAATGCACAATGAATGGACTGATTGCTAGTAGTATGTTCAGAGCTATTACACATGTTATGCACAGAACTGAGATGTGGCCTGTTTGTTCACATCTTGTGTGGACAAATCACGTTGAAATGCTTTTTCAGGATTTCTCACTGACAGTATAGTGACCATTGCCAACCATTACTCTAAGTGACATTCACATGAATCACTAGTTGTTTCCACTTACTTTCATGTTAAGACTATACTTTCAGGGATCATTTCTATAGTTTTCAACTTGAGAGATGAGTTTCTAAAGTGTTTCGTCTCGCTGACCACGATGAAGAGTTGTAATATTCCCTTCTGAGCGTGAAGCTGGCAGTGAAAAATGATTTATTTCATATGTTTGCTGCCATTGATGACTGTTCTTAGCTTCCCAGTGGAGCCTTGAGGAAGGGAATGTTGTCAGAGTGGATCTCTAAAGACATGTCAAACATGAAAGCCGTGCAGGATCAGTTCATCTATGTTTTAATGTAAAGTAATCTGGGCTGCTGTCATGAAACATGCTATAGCATACACAAAGTGTATTGTCATTATCCAATTAAATTCAAATGAGCTTCATTGGCATGAGAAAGCATATGTTTGCAATGCCAAAGAAAGTGTGAAAATATAACTAAATACAGTTGACAATGGGGTAAGTTGGAGGGGGAACAGCGACCCATCATGATGGTAGAAGCTTACTGTAAAGTCGGGCCCTATGTCCCATGATGATGATGGTACTTAAAAGTAGACGGCCTAACAGATAATGAATTTATTGATCTTCTGGTTGACATTGTACAAATGTAATTTACCCATTGTGCAACGTGAAAGTTTTTAACCCTGTTTTAAACATAGAATGGATGAGTTGTGTAATGTGGTTAAACATGATATATTAATCGTAGCCTTTGAGAGTAGTCATACGGTAATAATGCACAATGAATGGACTGATTGCTAGTAGTATGTTCAGAGCTATTACACATTACACATGTTATGCACAGAACTGAGATGTGGCCTGTTTGTTCACATCTTGTGTGGACAAATCACGTTGAAATGCTTTTTCAGGATTTCTCACTGACAGTATAGTGACCATTGCCAACCATTACTCTAAGTGACATTCACATGAATCACTAGTTGTTTCCACTCACTTTCATGTTAAGACTATACTTTCAGGGATCATTTCTATAGTTTTCAACTTGAGAGATGAGTTTCTAAAGTGTTTGGTCTCGCTGACCATGATGAAGAGTTGTAATATTCCCTTCTGAGCGTGAAGCTGGCAGTGAAAAATGATTTATTTCATATGTTTGCTGCCATTGATTACTGTTCTTAGCTTCCCAGTGGAGAGTTGAGGAAGGGAATGTTGTCAGAGTGGATCTCTAAAGACATGTCAAACATGAAAGCCGTGCAGGATCAGTTCATCTATGTTTTAATGTAAAGTAATCTGGGCTGCTGTCATGAAACATGCTATAGCATACACATAAAGTGTATTGTCATTATCCAATTAAATTCAAATGAGCTTCATTGGCATGAGAAAGCATATGTTTGCAATGCCAAAGAAAGTGTGAAAATATAACTAAATACAGTTGACAATGGGGTAAGTTGGAGGGGGAACAGCGACCCATCATGATGGTAGAAGCTTACTGTAAAGTCGGGCCCTATGTCCCATGATGATGGTACTTAAAAGTAGACGGCCTAACAGATAATTAATTTATTGATCTTCTGGTTGACATTGTACAAATGTAATTTACCCATTGTGCAACGTGAAAGGTTTTAGCCCTGTTTTAAACATAGAATGGATGAGTTGTGTAATGTGGTTAAACATGATATATTAATCGTAGCCTTTGAGAGTAGTCATACGGTAATAATGCACAATGAATGGACTGATTGCTAGTAGTATGTTCAGAGCTATTACACATTACACATGTTATGCACAGAACTGAGATGTGGCCTGTTTGTTCACATCTTGTGTGGACAAATCACGTTGAAATGCTTTTTCAGGATTTCTCACTGACAGTATAGTGACCATTGCCAACCATTACTCTAAGTGACATTCACATGAATCACTAGTTGTTTCCACTCACTTTCATGTTAAGACTATACTTTCAGGGATCATTTCTATAGTTTTCAACTTGAGAGATGAGTTTCTAAAGTGTTTGGTCTCGCTGACCACGATGAAGAGTTGTAATATTCCCTTCTGAGCGTGAAGCTGGCAGTGAAAAATGATTTATTTCATATGTTTGCTGCCATTGATGACTGTTCTTAGCTTCCCAGTGGAGCGTTGAGGAAGGGAATGTTGTCAGAGTGGATTTCTAAAGACATGTCAAACATGAAAGCCGTGCAGGATCAGTTCATCTATGTTTTAATGTAAAGTAATCTGGGCTGCTGTCATGAAACATGCTATAGCATACACATAAAGTGTATTATCATTATCCAATTAAATTCAAATGAGCTTCATTGGCATGAGAAAGCATATGTTTGCAATGCCAAAGAAAGTGTGAAAATATAACTAAATACAGTTGACAATGGGGTAAGTTGGAGGGGGAACAGCGACCCATCATGATGGTAGAAGCTTACTGTAAAGTCGGGCCCTATGTCCCATGATGATGATGGTACTTAAAAGTAGACAGCCTAACAGATAATGAATTTATTGATCTTCTGGTTGACATTGTACAAATGTAATTTACCCATTGTGCAACGTGAAAGTTTTTAACCCTGTTTTAAACATAGAATGGATGAGTTGTGTAATGTGGTTAAACATGATATATTAATCGTAGCCTTTGAGAGTAGTCATACGGTAATAATGCACAATGAATGGACTGATTGCTAGTAGTATGTTCAGAGCTATTACACATGTTATGCACAGAACTGAGATGTGGCCTGTTTGTTCACATCTTGTGTGGACAAATCACGTTGAAATGCTTTTTCAGGATTTCTCACTGACAGTATAGTGACCATTGCCAACCATTACTCTAAGTGACATTCACATGAATCACTAGATTGTTTCCACTCACTTTCATGTTAAGACTATACTTTCAGGGATCATTTCTATAGTTTTCAACTTGAGAGATGAGTTTCTAAAGTGTTTGGTCTTGCTGACCACGATGAAGAGTTGTAATATTCCCTTCTGAGCGTGAAGCTGGCAGTGAAAAATGATTTATTTCATATGTTTGCTGCCATTGATTACTGTTCTTAGCTTCCCAGTGGAGAGTTGAGGAAGGGAATGTTGTCAGAGTGGATCTCTAAAGACATGTCAAACATGAAAGCCGTGCAGGATCAGTTCATCTATGTTTTAATGTAAAGTAATCTGGGCTGCTGTCATGAAACATGCTATAGCATACACATAAAGTGTATTATCATTATCCAATTAAATTCAAATGAGCTTCATTGGCATGAGAAAGCATATGTTTGCAATGCCAAAGAAAGTGTGAAAATATAACTAAATACAGTTGACAATGGGGTAAGTTGGAGGGGGAACAGCGACCCATCATGATGGTAGAAGCTTACTGTAAAGTCGGGCCCTATGTCCCATGATGATGGTACTTAAAAGTAGACGGCCTAACAGATAATTAATTTATTGATCTTCTGGTTGACATTGTACAAATGTAATTTACCCATTGTGCAACGTGAAAGGTTTTAACCCTGTTTTAAACATAGAATGGATGAGTTGTGTAATGTGGTTAAACATGATATATTAATCGTAGCCTTTGAGAGTAGTCATACGGTAATAATGCACAATGAATGGACTGATTGCTAGTAGTATGTTCAGAGCTATTACACATTACACATGTTATGCACAGAACTGAGATGTGGCCTGTTTGTTCACATCTTGTGTGGACAAATCACGTTGAAATGCTTTTTCAGGATTTCTCACTGACAGTATAGTGACCATTGCCAACCATTACTCTAAGTGACATTCACATGAATCACTAGTTGTTTCCACTCACTTTCATGTTAAGACTATACTTTCAGGGATCATTTCTATAGTTTTCAACTTGAGAGATGAGTTTCTAAAGTGTTTGGTCTCGCTGACCACGATGAAGAGTTGTAATATTCCCTTCTGAGCGTGAAGCTGGCAGTGAAAAATGATTTATTTCATATGTTTGCTGCCATTGATTACTGTTCTTAGCTTCCCAGTGGAGAGTTGAGGAAGGGAATGTTGTCAGAGTGGATCTCTAAAGACATGTCAAACATGAAAGCCGTGCAGGATCAGTTCATCTATGTTTAATGTAAAGTAATCTGGGCTGCTGTCATGAAACATGCTATAGCATACACATAAAGTGTATTATCATTATCCAATTAAATTCAAATGAGCTTCATTGGCATGAGAAAGCATATGTTTGCAATGCCAAAGAAAGTGTGAAAATATAACTAAATACAGTTGACAATGGGGTAAGTTGGAGGGGGAACAGCGACCCATCATGATGGTAGAAGCTTACTGTAAAGTCGGGCCCTATGTCCCATGATGATGGTACTTAAAAGTAGACGGCCTAACAGATAATGAATTTATTGATCTTCTGGTTGACATTGTACAAATGTAATTTACCCATTGTGCAACATGAAAGGTTTTAACCCTGTTTTAAACATAGAATGGATGAGTTGTGTAATGTGGTTAAACATGATATATTAATCGTAGCCTTTGAGAGTAGTCATACGGTAATAATGCACAATGAATGGACTGATTGCTAGTAGTATGTTCAGAGCTATTACACATTACACATGTTATGCACAGAACTGAGATGTGGCCTGTTTGTTCACATCTTGTGTGGACAAATCACGTTGAAATGCTTTTTCAGGATTTCTCACTGACAGTATAGTGACCATTGCCAACCATTACTCTAAGTGACATTCACATGAATCACTAGTTGTTTCCACTCACTTTCATGTTAAGACTATACTTTCAGGGATCATTTCTATAGTTTTCAACTTGAGAGATGAGTTTCTAAAGTGTTTCGTCTCGCTGACCACGATGAAGAGTTGTAATATTCCCTTCTGAGCGTGAAGCTGGCAGTGAAAAATGATTTATTTCATATGTTTGCTGCCATTGATGACTGTTCTTAGCTTCCCAGTGGAGCCTTGAGGAAGGGAATGTTGTCAGAGTGGATCTCTAAAGACATGTCAAACATGAAAGCCGTGCAGGATCAGTTCATCTATGTTTTAATGTAAAGTAATCTGGGCTGCTGTCATGAAACATGCTATAGCATACACATAAAGTGTATTGTCATTATCCAATTAAATTCAAATGAGCTTCATTGGCATGAGAAAGCATATGTTTGCAATGCCAAAGAAAGTGTGAAAATATAACTAAATACAGTTGACAATGGGGTAAGTTGGAGGGGGAACAGCGACCCATCATGATGGTAGAAGCTTACTGTAAAGTCGGGCCCTATGTCCCATGATGATGATGGTACTTAAAAGTAGACGGCCTAACAGATAATGAATTTATTGATCTTCTGGTTGACATTGTACAAATGTAATTTACCCATTGTGCAACGTGAAAGTTTTTAACCCTGTTTTAAACATAGAATGGATGAGTTGTGTAATGTGGTTAAACATGATATATTAATCGTAGCCTTTGAGAGTAGTCATACGGTAATAATGCACAATGAATGGACTGATTGCTAGTAGTATGTTCAGAGCTATTACACATGTTATGCACAGAACTGAGATGTGGCCTGTTTGTTCACATCTTGTGTGGACAAATCACGTTGAAATGCTTTTTCAGGATTTCTCACTGACAGTATAGTGACCATTGCCAACCATTACTCTAAGTGACATTCACATGAATCACTAGTTGTTTCCACTCACTTTCATGTTAAGACTATACTTTCAGGGATCATTTCTATAGTTTTCAACTTGAGAGATGAGTTTCTAAAGTGTTTGGTCTCGCTGACCACGATGAAGAGTTGTAATATTCCCTTCTGAGCTTGAAGCTGGCAGTGAAAAATGATTTATTTCATATGTTTGCTGCCATTGATGACTGTTCTTAGCTTCCCAGTGGAGCGTTGAGGAAGGGAATGTTGTCAGAGTGGATCTCTAAAGACATGTCAAACATGAAAGCCGTGCAGGATCAGTTCATCTATGTTTTAATGTAAAGTAATCTGGGCTGCTGTCATGAAACATGCTATAGCATACACATAAAGTGTATTATCATTATCCAATTAAATTCAAATGAGCTTCATTGGCATGAGAAAGCATATGTTTGCAATGCCAAAGAAAGTGTGAAAATATAACTAAATACAGTTGACAATGGGGTAAGTTGGAGGGGGAACAGCGACCCATCATGATGGTAGAAGCTTACTGTAAAGTCGGGCCCTATGTCCCATGATGATGGTACTTAAAAGTAGACGGCCTAACAGATAATGAATTTATTGATCTTCTGGTTGACATTGTACAAATGTAATTTACCCATTGTGCAACGTGAAAGGTTTTAACCCTGTTTTAAACATAGAATGGATGAGTTGTGTAATGTGGTTAAACATGATATATTAATCGTAGCCTTTGAGAGTAGTCATACGGTAATAATGCACAATGAATGGACTGATTGCTAGTAGTATGTTCAGAGCTATTACACATGTTATGCACAGAACTGAGATGTGGCCTGTTTGTTCACATCTTGTGTGGACAAATCACGTTGAAATGCTTTTTCAGGATTTCTCACTGACAGTATAGTGACCATTGCCAACCATTACTCTAAGTGACATTCACATGAATCACTAGTTGTTTCCACTTACTTTCATGTTAAGACTATACTTTCAGGGATCATTTCTATAGTTTTCAACTTGAGAGATGAGTTTCTAAAGTGTTTCGTCTCGCTGACCACGATGAAGAGTTGTAATATTCCCTTCTGAGCGTGAAGCTGGCAGTGAAAAATGATTTATTTCATATGTTTGCTGCCATTGATGACTGTTCTTAGCTTCCCAGTGGAGCCTTGAGGAAGGGAATGTTGTCAGAGTGGATCTCTAAAGACATGTCAAACATGAAAGCCGTGCAGGATCAGTTCATCTATGTTTTAATGTAAAGTAATCTGGGCTGCTGTCATGAAACATGCTATAGCATACACATAAAGTGTATTGTCATTATCCAATTAAATTCAAATGAGCTTCATTGGCATGAGAAAGCATATGTTTGCAATGCCAAAGAAAGTGTGAAAATATAACTAAATACAGTTGACAATGGGGTAAGTTGGAGGGGGAACAGCGACCCATCATGATGGTAGAAGCTTACTGTAAAGTCGGGCCCTATGTCCCATGATGATGATGGTACTTAAAAGTAGACGGCCTAACAGATAATGAATTTATTGATCTTCTGGTTGACATTGTACAAATGTAATTTACCCATTGTGCAACGTGAAAGTTTTTAACCCTGTTTTAAACATAGAATGGATGAGTTGTGTAATGTGGTTAAACATGATATATTAATCGTAGCCTTTGAGAGTAGTCATACGGTAATAATGCACAATGAATGGACTGATTGCTAGTAGTATGTTCAGAGCTATTACACATTACACATGTTATGCACAGAACTGAGATGTGGCCTGTTTGTTCACATCTTGTGTGGACAAATCACGTTGAAATGCTTTTTCAGGATTTCTCACTGACAGTATAGTGACCATTGCCAACCATTACTCTAAGTGACATTCACATGAATCACTAGTTGTTTCCACTCACTTTCATGTTAAGACTATACTTTCAGGGATCATTTCTATAGTTTTCAACTTGAGAGATGAGTTTCTAAAGTGTTTGGTCTCGCTGACCACGATGAAGAGTTGTAATATTCCCTTCTGAGCGTGAAGCTGGCAGTGAAAAATGATTTATTTCATATGTTTGCTGCCATTGATTACTGTTCTTAGCTTCCCAGTGGAGAGTTGAGGAAGGGAATGTTGTCAGAGTGGATCTCTAAAGACATGTCAAACATGAAAGCTGTGCAGGATCAGTTCATCTATGTTTTAATGTAAAGTAATCTGGGCTGCTGTCATGAAACATGCTATAGCATACACATAAAGTGTATTGTCATTATCCAATTAAATTCAAATGAGCTTCATTGGCATGAGAAAGCATATGTTTGCAATGCCAAAGAAAGTGTGAAAATATAACTAAATACAGTTGACAATGGGGTAAGTTGGAGGGGGAACAGCGACCCATCATGATGGTAGAAGCTTACTGTAAAGTCGGGCCCTATGTCCCATGATGATGGTACTTAAAAGTAGACGGCCTAACAGATAATTAATTTATTGATCTTCTGGTTGACATTGTACAAATGTAATTTACCCATTGTGCAACGTGAAAGGTTTTAACCCTGTTTTAAACATAGAATGGATGAGTTGTGTAATGTGGTTAAACATGATATATTAATCGTAGCCTTTGAGAGTAGTCATACGGTAATAATGCACAATGAATGGACTGATTGCTAGTAGTATGTTCAGAGCTATTACACATTACACATGTTATGCACAGAACTGAGATGTGGCCTGTTTGTTCACATCTTGTGTGGACAAATCACGTTGAAATGCTTTTTCAGGATTTCTCACTGACAGTATAGTGACCATTGCCAACCATTACTCTAAGTGACATTCACATGAATCACTAGTTGTTTCCACTCACTTTCATGTTAAGACTATACTTTCAGGGATCATTTCTATAGTTTTCAACTTGAGAGATGAGTTTCTAAAGTGTTTGGTCTCGCTGACCACGATGAAGAGTTGTAATATTCCCTTCTGAGCGTGAAGCTGGCAGTGAAAAATGATTTATTTCATATGTTTGCTGCCATTGATTACTGTTCTTAGCTTCCCAGTGGAGAGTTGAGGAAGGGAATGTTGTCAGAGTGGATCTCTAAAGACATGTCAAACATGAAAGCTGTGCAGGATCAGTTCATCTATGTTTTAATGTAAAGTAATCTGGGCTGCTGTCATGAAACATGCTATAGCATACACATAAAGTGTATTGTCATTATCCAATTAAATTCAAATGAGCTTCATTGGCATGAGAAAGCATATGTTTGCAATGCCAAAGAAAGTGTGAAAATATAACTAAATACAGTTGACAATGGGGTAAGTTGGAGGGGGAACAGCGACCCATCATGATGGTAGAAGCTTACTGTAAAGTCGGGCCCTATGTCCCATGATGATGGTACTTAAAAGTAGACGGCCTAACAGATAATTAATTTATTGATCTTCTGGTTGACATTGTACAAATGTAATTTACCCATTGTGCAACGTGAAAGGTTTTAACCCTGTTTTAAACATAGAATGGATGAGTTGTGTAATGTGGTTAAACATGATATATTAATCGTAGCCTTTGAGAGTAGTCATACGGTAATAATGCACAATGAATGGACTGATTGCTAGTAGTATGTTCAGAGCTATTACACATTACACATGTTATGCACAGAACTGAGATGTGGCCTGTTTGTTCACATCTTGTGTGGACAAATCACGTTGAAATGCTTTTTCAGGATTTCTCACTGACAGTATAGTGACCATTGCCAACCATTACTCTAAGTGACATTCACATGAATCACTAGTTGTTTCCACTCACTTTCATGTTAAGACTATACTTTCAGGGATCATTTCTATAGTTTTCAACTTGAGAGATGAGTTTCTAAAGTGTTTGGTCTCGCTGACCACGATGAAGAGTTGTAATATTCCCTTCTGAGCGTGAAGCTGGCAGTGAAAAATGATTTATTTCATATGTTTGCTGCCATTGATTACTGTTCTTAGCTTCCCAGTGGAGAGTTGAGGAAGGGAATGTTGTCAGAGTGGATCTCTAAAGACATGTCAAACATGAAAGCCGTGCAGGATCAGTTCATCTATGTTTTAATGTAAAGTAATCTGGGCTGCTGTCATGAAACATGCTATAGCATACACATAAAGTGTATTATCATTATCCAATTAAATTCAAATGAGCTTCATTGGCATGAGAAAGCATATGTTTGCAATGCCAAAGAAAGTGTGAAAATATAACTAAATACAGTTGACAATGGGGTAAGTTGGAGGGGGAACAGCGACCCATCATGATGGTAGAAGCTTACTGTAAAGTCGGGCCCTATGTCCCATGATGATGGTACTTAAAAGTAGACGGCCTAACAGATAATGAATTTATTGATCTTCTGGTTGACATTGTACAAATGTAATTTACCCATTGTGCAACGTGAAAGGTTTTAACCCTGTTTTAAACATAGAATGGATGAGTTGTGTAATGTGGTTAAACATGATATATTAATCGTAGCCTTTGAGAGTAGTCATACGGTAATAATGCACAATGAATGGACTGATTGCTAGTAGTATGTTCAGAGCTATTACACATTACACATGTTATGCACAGAACTGAGATGTGGCCTGTTTGTTCACATCTTGTGTGGACAAATCACGTTGAAATGCTTTTTCAGGATTTCTCACTGACAGTATAGTGACCATTGCCAACCATTACTCTAAGTGACATTCACATGAATCACTAGTTGTTTCCACTCACTTTCATGTTAAGACTATACTTTCAGGGATCATTTCTATAGTTTTCAACTTGAGAGATGAGTTTCTAAAGTGTTTGGTCTCGCTGACCACGATGAAGAGTTGTAATATTCCCTTCTGAGTGTGAAGCTGGCAGTGAAAAATGATTTATTTCATATGTTTGCTGCCATTGATTACTGTTCTTAGCTTCCCAGTGGAGAGTTGAGGAAGGGAATGTTGTCAGAGTGGATCTCTAAAGACATGTCAAACATGAAAGCCGTGCAGGATCAGTTCATCTATGTTTTAATGTAAAGTAATCTGGGCTGCTGTCATGAAACATGCTATAGCATACACATAAAGTGTATTATCATTATCCAATTAAATTCAAATGAGCTTCATTGGCATGAGAAAGCATTATGTTTGCAATGCCAAAGAAAGTGTGAAAATATAACTAAATACAGTTGACAATGGGGTAAGTTGGAGGGGGAACAGCGACCCATCATGATGGTAGAAGCTTACTGTAAAGTCGGGCCCTATGTCCCATGATGATGGTACTTAAAAGTAGACGGCCTAACAGATAATGAATTTATTGATCTTCTGGTTGACATTGTACAAATGTAATTTACCCATTGTGCAACATGAAAGGTTTTAACCCTGTTTTAAACATAGAATGGATGAGTTGTGTAATGTGGTTAAACATGATATATTAATCGTAGCCTTTGAGAGTAGTCATACGGTAATAATGCACAATGAATGGACTGATTGCTAGTAGTATGTTCAGAGCTATTACACATTACACATGTTATGCACAGAACTGAGATGTGGCCTGTTTGTTCACATCTTGTGTGGACAAATCACGTTGAAATGCTTTTTCAGGATTTCTCACTGACAGTATAGTGACCATTGCCAACCATTACTCTAAGTGACATTCACATGAATCACTAGTTGTTTCCACTCACTTTCATGTTAAGACTATACTTTCAGGGATCATTTCTATAGTTTTCAACTTGAGAGATGAGTTTCTAAAGTGTTTCGTCTCGCTGACCACGATGAAGAGTTGTAATATTCCCTTCTGAGCGTGAAGCTGGCAGTGAAAAATGATTTATTTCATATGTTTGCTGCCATTGATGACTGTTCTTAGCTTCCCAGTGGAGCCTTGAGGAAGGGAATGTTGTCAGAGTGGATCTCTAAAGACATGTCAAACATGAAAGCCGTGCAGGATCAGTTCATCTATGTTTTAATGTAAAGTAATCTGGGCTGCTGTCATGAAACATGCTATAGCATACACATAAAGTGTATTGTCATTATCCAATTAAATTCAAATGAGCTTCATTGGCATGAGAAAGCATATGTTTGCAATGCCAAAGAAAGTGTGAAAATATAACTAAATACAGTTGACAATGGGGTAAGTTGGAGGGGGAACAGCGACCCATCATGATGGTAGAAGCTTACTGTAAAGTCGGGCCCTATGTCCCATGATGATGATGGTACTTAAAAGTAGACGGCCTAACAGATAATGAATTTATTGATCTTCTGGTTGACATTGTACAAATGTAATTTACCCATTGTGCAACGTGAAAGTTTTTAACCCTGTTTTAAACATAGAATGGATGAGTTGTGTAATGTGGTTAAACATGATATATTAATCGTAGCCTTTGAGAGTAGTCATACGGTAATAATGCACAATGAATGGACTGATTGCTAGTAGTATGTTCAGAGCTATTACACATGTTATGCACAGAACTGAGATGTGGCCTGTTTGTTCACATCTTGTGTGGACAAATCACGTTGAAATGCTTTTTCAGGATTTCTCACTGACAGTATAGTGACCATTGCCAACCATTACTCTAAGTGACATTCACATGAATCACTAGTTGTTTCCACTCACTTTCATGTTAAGACTATACTTTCAGGGATCATTTCTATAGTTTTCAACTTGAGAGATGAGTTTCTAAAGTGTTTGGTCTCGCTGACCACGATGAAGAGTTGTAATATTCCCTTCTGAGCGTGAAGCTGGCAGTGAAAAATGATTTATTTCATATGTTTGCTGCCATTGATGACTGTTCTTAGCTTCCCAGTGGAGCGTTGAGGAAGGGAATGTTGTCAGAGTGGATCTCTAAAGACATGTCAAACATGAAAGCCGTGCAGGATCAGTTCATCTATGTTTTAATGTAAAGTAATCTGGGCTGCTGTCATGAAACATGCTATAGCATACACATAAAGTGTATTATCATTATCCAATTAAATTCAAATGAGCTTCATTGGCATGAGAAAGCATATGTTTGCAATGCCAAAGAAAGTGTGAAAATATAACTAAATACAGTTGACAATGGGGTAAGTTGGAGGGGGAACAGCGACCCATCATGATGGTAGAAGCTTACTGTAAAGTCGGGCCCTATGTCCCATGATGATGGTACTTAAAAGTAGACGGCCTAACAGATAATGAATTTATTGATCTTCTGGTTGACATTGTACAAATGTAATTTACCCATTGTGCAACGTGAAAGGTTTTAACCCTGTTTTAAACATAGAATGGATGAGTTGTGTAATGTGGTTAAACATGATATATTAATCGTAGCCTTTGAGAGTAGTCATACGGTAATAATGCACAATGAATGGACTGATTGCTAGTAGTATGTTCAGAGCTATTACACATGTTATGCACAGAACTGAGATGTGGCCTGTTTGTTCACATCTTGTGTGGACAAATCACGTTGAAATGCTTTTTCAGGATTTCTCACTGACAGTATAGTGACCATTGCCAACCATTACTCTAAGTGACATTCACATGAATCACTAGTTGTTTCCACTTACTTTCATGTTAAGACTATACTTTCAGGGATCATTTCTATAGTTTTCAACTTGAGAGATGAGTTTCTAAAGTGTTTCGTCTCGCTGACCACGATGAAGAGTTGTAATATTCCCTTCTGAGCGTGAAGCTGGCAGTGAAAAATGATTTATTTCATATGTTTGCTGCCATTGATGACTGTTCTTAGCTTCCCAGTGGAGCCTTGAGGAAGGGAATGTTGTCAGAGTGGATCTCTAAAGACATGTCAAACATGAAAGCCGTGCAGGATCAGTTCATCTATGTTTTAATGTAAAGTAATCTGGGCTGCTGTCATGAAACATGCTATAGCATACACAAAGTTTATTGTCATTATCCAATTAAATTCAAATGAGCTTCATTGGCATGAGAAAGCATATGTTTGCAATGCCAAAGAAAGTGTGAAAATATAACTAAATACAGTTGACAATGGGGTAAGTTGGAGGGGGAACAGCGACCCATCATGATGGTAGAAGCTTACTGTAAAGTCGGGCCCTATGTCCCATGATGATGATGGTACTTAAAAGTAGACGGCCTAACAGATAATGAATTTATTGATCTTCTGGTTGACATTGTACAAATGTAATTTACCCATTGTGCAACGTGAAAGTTTTTAACCCTGTTTTAAACATAGAATGGATGAGTTGTGTAATGTGGTTAAACATGATATATTAATCGTAGCCTTTGAGAGTAGTCATACGGTAATAATGCACAATGAATGGACTGATTGCTAGTAGTATGTTCAGAGCTATTACACATTACACATGTTATGCACAGAACTGAGATGTGGCCTGTTTGTTCACATCTTGTGTGGACAAATCACGTTGAAATGCTTTTTCAGGATTTCTCACTGACAGTATAGTGACCATTGCCAACCATTACTCTAAGTGACATTCACATGAATCACTAGTTGTTTCCACTCACTTTCATGTTAAGACTATACTTTCAGGGATCATTTCTATAGTTTTCAACTTGAGAGATGAGTTTCTAAAGTGTTTGGTCTCGCTGACCATGATGAAGAGTTGTAATATTCCCTTCTGAGCGTGAAGCTGGCAGTGAAAAATGATTTATTTCATATGTTTGCTGCCATTGATTACTGTTCTTAGCTTCCCAGTGGAGAGTTGAGGAAGGGAATGTTGTCAGAGTGGATCTCTAAAGACATGTCAAACATGAAAGCCGTGCAGGATCAGTTCATCTATGTTTTAATGTAAAGTAATCTGGGCTGCTGTCATGAAACATGCTATAGCATACACATAAAGTGTATTGTCATTATCCAATTAAATTCAAATGAGCTTCATTGGCATGAGAAAGCATATGTTTGCAATGCCAAAGAAAGTGTGAAAATATAACTAAATACAGTTGACAATGGGGTAAGTTGGAGGGGGAACAGCGACCCATCATGATGGTAGAAGCTTACTGTAAAGTCGGGCCCTATGTCCCATGATGATGGTACTTAAAAGTAGACGGCCTAACAGATAATTAATTTATTGATCTTCTGGTTGACATTGTACAAATGTAATTTACCCATTGTGCAACGTGAAAGGTTTTAGCCCTGTTTTAAACATAGAATGGATGAGTTGTGTAATGTGGTTAAACATGATATATTAATCGTAGCCTTTGAGAGTAGTCATACGGTAATAATGCACAATGAATGGACTGATTGCTAGTAGTATGTTCAGAGCTATTACACATTACACATGTTATGCACAGAACTGAGATGTGGCCTGTTTGTTCACATCTTGTGTGGACAAATCACGTTGAAATGCTTTTTCAGGATTTCTCACTGACAGTATAGTGACCATTGCCAACCATTACTCTAAGTGACATTCACATGAATCACTAGTTGTTTCCACTCACTTTCATGTTAAGACTATACTTTCAGGGATCATTTCTATAGTTTTCAACTTGAGAGATGAGTTTCTAAAGTGTTTGGTCTCGCTGACCACGATGAAGAGTTGTAATATTCCCTTCTGAGCGTGAAGCTGGCAGTGAAAAATGATTTATTTCATATGTTTGCTGCCATTGATGACTGTTCTTAGCTTCCCAGTGGAGCGTTGAGGAAGGGAATGTTGTCAGAGTGGATTTCTAAAGACATGTCAAACATGAAAGCCGTGCAGGATCAGTTCATCTATGTTTTAATGTAAAGTAATCTGGGCTGCTGTCATGAAACATGCTATAGCATACACATAAAGTGTATTATCATTATCCAATTAAATTCAAATGAGCTTCATTGGCATGAGAAAGCATATGTTTGCAATGCCAAAGAAAGTGTGAAAATATAACTAAATACAGTTGACAATGGGGTAAGTTGGAGGGGGAACAGCGACCCATCATGATGGTAGAAGCTTACTGTAAAGTCGGGCCCTATGTCCCATGATGATGATGGTACTTAAAAGTAGACAGCCTAACAGATAATGAATTTATTGATCTTCTGGTTGACATTGTACAAATGTAATTTACCCATTGTGCAACGTGAAAGTTTTTAACCCTGTTTTAAACATAGAATGGATGAGTTGTGTAATGTGGTTAAACATGATATATTAATCGTAGCCTTTGAGAGTAGTCATACGGTAATAATGCACAATGAATGGACTGATTGCTAGTAGTATGTTCAGAGCTATTACACATGTTATGCACAGAACTGAGATGTGGCCTGTTTGTTCACATCTTGTGTGGACAAATCACGTTGAAATGCTTTTTCAGGATTTCTCACTGACAGTATAGTGACCATTGCCAACCATTACTCTAAGTGACATTCACATGAATCACTAGATTGTTTCCACTCACTTTCATGTTAAGACTATACTTTCAGGGATCATTTCTATAGTTTTCAACTTGAGAGATGAGTTTCTAAAGTGTTTGGTCTTGCTGACCACGATGAAGAGTTGTAATATTCCCTTCTGAGCGTGAAGCTGGCAGTGAAAAATGATTTATTTCATATGTTTGCTGCCATTGATTACTGTTCTTAGCTTCCCAGTGGAGAGTTGAGGAAGGGAATGTTGTCAGAGTGGATCTCTAAAGACATGTCAAACATGAAAGCCGTGCAGGATCAGTTCATCTATGTTTTAATGTAAAGTAATCTGGGCTGCTGTCATGAAACATGCTATAGCATACACATAAAGTGTATTATCATTATCCAATTAAATTCAAATGAGCTTCATTGGCATGAGAAAGCATATGTTTGCAATGCCAAAGAAAGTGTGAAAATATAACTAAATACAGTTGACAATGGGGTAAGTTGGAGGGGGAACAGCGACCCATCATGATGGTAGAAGCTTACTGTAAAGTCGGGCCCTATGTCCCATGATGATGGTACTTAAAAGTAGACGGCCTAACAGATAATTAATTTATTGATCTTCTGGTTGACATTGTACAAATGTAATTTACCCATTGTGCAACGTGAAAGGTTTTAACCCTGTTTTAAACATAGAATGGATGAGTTGTGTAATGTGGTTAAACATGATATATTAATCGTAGCCTTTGAGAGTAGTCATACGGTAATAATGCACAATGAATGGACTGATTGCTAGTAGTATGTTCAGAGCTATTACACATTACACATGTTATGCACAGAACTGAGATGTGGCCTGTTTGTTCACATCTTGTGTGGACAAATCACGTTGAAATGCTTTTTCAGGATTTCTCACTGACAGTATAGTGACCATTGCCAACCATTACTCTAAGTGACATTCACATGAATCACTAGTTGTTTCCACTCACTTTCATGTTAAGACTATACTTTCAGGGATCATTTCTATAGTTTTCAACTTGAGAGATGAGTTTCTAAAGTGTTTGGTCTCGCTGACCACGATGAAGAGTTGTAATATTCCCTTCTGAGCGTGAAGCTGGCAGTGAAAAATGATTTATTTCATATGTTTGCTGCCATTGATTACTGTTCTTAGCTTCCCAGTGGAGAGTTGAGGAAGGGAATGTTGTCAGAGTGGATCTCTAAAGACATGTCAAACATGAAAGCCGTGCAGGATCAGTTCATCTATGTTTAATGTAAAGTAATCTGGGCTGCTGTCATGAAACATGCTATAGCATACACATAAAGTGTATTATCATTATCCAATTAAATTCAAATGAGCTTCATTGGCATGAGAAAGCATATGTTTGCAATGCCAAAGAAAGTGTGAAAATATAACTAAATACAGTTGACAATGGGGTAAGTTGGAGGGGGAACAGCGACCCATCATGATGGTAGAAGCTTACTGTAAAGTCGGGCCCTATGTCCCATGATGATGGTACTTAAAAGTAGACGGCCTAACAGATAATGAATTTATTGATCTTCTGGTTGACATTGTACAAATGTAATTTACCCATTGTGCAACATGAAAGGTTTTAACCCTGTTTTAAACATAGAATGGATGAGTTGTGTAATGTGGTTAAACATGATATATTAATCGTAGCCTTTGAGAGTAGTCATACGGTAATAATGCACAATGAATGGACTGATTGCTAGTAGTATGTTCAGAGCTATTACACATTACACATGTTATGCACAGAACTGAGATGTGGCCTGTTTGTTCACATCTTGTGTGGACAAATCACGTTGAAATGCTTTTTCAGGATTTCTCACTGACAGTATAGTGACCATTGCCAACCATTACTCTAAGTGACATTCACATGAATCACTAGTTGTTTCCACTCACTTTCATGTTAAGACTATACTTTCAGGGATCATTTCTATAGTTTTCAACTTGAGAGATGAGTTTCTAAAGTGTTTCGTCTCGCTGACCACGATGAAGAGTTGTAATATTCCCTTCTGAGCGTGAAGCTGGCAGTGAAAAATGATTTATTTCATATGTTTGCTGCCATTGATGACTGTTCTTAGCTTCCCAGTGGAGCCTTGAGGAAGGGAATGTTGTCAGAGTGGATCTCTAAAGACATGTCAAACATGAAAGCCGTGCAGGATCAGTTCATCTATGTTTTAATGTAAAGTAATCTGGGCTGCTGTCATGAAACATGCTATAGCATACACATAAAGTGTATTGTCATTATCCAATTAAATTCAAATGAGCTTCATTGGCATGAGAAAGCATATGTTTGCAATGCCAAAGAAAGTGTGAAAATATAACTAAATACAGTTGACAATGGGGTAAGTTGGAGGGGGAACAGCGACCCATCATGATGGTAGAAGCTTACTGTAAAGTCGGGCCCTATGTCCCATGATGATGATGGTACTTAAAAGTAGACGGCCTAACAGATAATGAATTTATTGATCTTCTGGTTGACATTGTACAAATGTAATTTACCCATTGTGCAACGTGAAAGTTTTTAACCCTGTTTTAAACATAGAATGGATGAGTTGTGTAATGTGGTTAAACATGATATATTAATCGTAGCCTTTGAGAGTAGTCATACGGTAATAATGCACAATGAATGGACTGATTGCTAGTAGTATGTTCAGAGCTATTACACATGTTATGCACAGAACTGAGATGTGGCCTGTTTGTTCACATCTTGTGTGGACAAATCACGTTGAAATGCTTTTTCAGGATTTCTCACTGACAGTATAGTGACCATTGCCAACCATTACTCTAAGTGACATTCACATGAATCACTAGTTGTTTCCACTCACTTTCATGTTAAGACTATACTTTCAGGGATCATTTCTATAGTTTTCAACTTGAGAGATGAGTTTCTAAAGTGTTTGGTCTCGCTGACCACGATGAAGAGTTGTAATATTCCCTTCTGAGCTTGAAGCTGGCAGTGAAAAATGATTTATTTCATATGTTTGCTGCCATTGATGACTGTTCTTAGCTTCCCAGTGGAGCGTTGAGGAAGGGAATGTTGTCAGAGTGGATCTCTAAAGACATGTCAAACATGAAAGCCGTGCAGGATCAGTTCATCTATGTTTTAATGTAAAGTAATCTGGGCTGCTGTCATGAAACATGCTATAGCATACACATAAAGTGTATTATCATTATCCAATTAAATTCAAATGAGCTTCATTGGCATGAGAAAGCATATGTTTGCAATGCCAAAGAAAGTGTGAAAATATAACTAAATACAGTTGACAATGGGGTAAGTTGGAGGGGGAACAGCGACCCATCATGATGGTAGAAGCTTACTGTAAAGTCGGGCCCTATGTCCCATGATGATGGTACTTAAAAGTAGACGGCCTAACAGATAATGAATTTATTGATCTTCTGGTTGACATTGTACAAATGTAATTTACCCATTGTGCAACGTGAAAGGTTTTAACCCTGTTTTAAACATAGAATGGATGAGTTGTGTAATGTGGTTAAACATGATATATTAATCGTAGCCTTTGAGAGTAGTCATACGGTAATAATGCACAATGAATGGACTGATTGCTAGTAGTATGTTCAGAGCTATTACACATGTTATGCACAGAACTGAGATGTGGCCTGTTTGTTCACATCTTGTGTGGACAAATCACGTTGAAATGCTTTTTCAGGATTTCTCACTGACAGTATAGTGACCATTGCCAACCATTACTCTAAGTGACATTCACATGAATCACTAGTTGTTTCCACTTACTTTCATGTTAAGACTATACTTTCAGGGATCATTTCTATAGTTTTCAACTTGAGAGATGAGTTTCTAAAGTGTTTCGTCTCGCTGACCACGATGAAGAGTTGTAATATTCCCTTCTGAGCGTGAAGCTGGCAGTGAAAAATGATTTATTTCATATGTTTGCTGCCATTGATGACTGTTCTTAGCTTCCCAGTGGAGCCTTGAGGAAGGGAATGTTGTCAGAGTGGATCTCTAAAGACATGTCAAACATGAAAGCCGTGCAGGATCAGTTCATCTATGTTTTAATGTAAAGTAATCTGGGCTGCTGTCATGAAACATGCTATAGCATACACATAAAGTGTATTGTCATTATCCAATTAAATTCAAATGAGCTTCATTGGCATGAGAAAGCATATGTTTGCAATGCCAAAGAAAGTGTGAAAATATAACTAAATACAGTTGACAATGGGGTAAGTTGGAGGGGGAACAGCGACCCATCATGATGGTAGAAGCTTACTGTAAAGTCGGGCCCTATGTCCCATGATGATGATGGTACTTAAAAGTAGACGGCCTAACAGATAATGAATTTATTGATCTTCTGGTTGACATTGTACAAATGTAATTTACCCATTGTGCAACGTGAAAGTTTTTAACCCTGTTTTAAACATAGAATGGATGAGTTGTGTAATGTGGTTAAACATGATATATTAATCGTAGCCTTTGAGAGTAGTCATACGGTAATAATGCACAATGAATGGACTGATTGCTAGTAGTATGTTCAGAGCTATTACACATTACACATGTTATGCACAGAACTGAGATGTGGCCTGTTTGTTCACATCTTGTGTGGACAAATCACGTTGAAATGCTTTTTCAGGATTTCTCACTGACAGTATAGTGACCATTGCCAACCATTACTCTAAGTGACATTCACATGAATCACTAGTTGTTTCCACTCACTTTCATGTTAAGACTATACTTTCAGGGATCATTTCTATAGTTTTCAACTTGAGAGATGAGTTTCTAAAGTGTTTGGTCTCGCTGACCACGATGAAGAGTTGTAATATTCCCTTCTGAGCGTGAAGCTGGCAGTGACAAATGATTTATTTCATATGTTTGCTGCCATTGATGACTGTTCTTAGCTTCCCAGTGGACTCTTGAGGAAGGGAATGTTGTCAGATTGGATCTCTAAAGACATGTCAAACATGAAAACTGTGCAGGATCAGTTCATCTATGTTTTAATGTAAAGTAATCTGGGCTGCTGTCATGAAACATGCTATAGCATACACATAAAGTGTATTATCATTATCCAATTAAATTCAAATGAGCTTCATTGGCATGAGAAAGCATATGTTTGCAATGCCAAAGAAAGTGTGAAAATATAACTAAATACAGTTGACAATGGGGTAAGTTGGAGGGGGAACAGCGACCCATCATGATGGTAGAAGCTTACTGTAAAGTCGGGCCCTATGTCCCATGATGATGGTACTTAAAAGTAGACGGCCTAACAGATAATGAATTTATTGATCTTCTGGTTGACATTGTACAAATGTAATTTACCCATTGTGCAACGTGAAAGGTTTTAATCCTGTTTTAAACATAGAATGGATGAGTTGTGTAATGTGGTTAAACATGATATATTAATCGTAGCCTTTGAGAGTAGTCATACAATAATAATGCACAATGAATGGACTGATTGCTAGTAGTATGTTCAGAGCTACTTCCTCATTACAAATTATGGACAGACAGACAGACAGACAGACAGACAGACAGACAGACAGACAGACAGACAGACAGACAGACAGACAGACAGACAGACAGACAGACAGACAGACAGACAGACAGACAGACAGACAATGAATTCAGGATACAAAGAAATCACAGCACAATAAATACACAATACATAGAGAGATCACACCATACATTGACAATACTACACAGCTCCTCTTACAGAGAGCATGATGGAATAGGCTACCAGCCACAGTTCAACAGTCATCACATTACACATGTTATGCACAGAACTGAGATGTGGCCTGTTTGTTCACATCTTGTGTGGACAAATCACGTTTAAATGCTTTTTCAGGATTTCTCACTGACAGTATAGTGACCAACCATTACTCTAAGTGACATTCACATGAATCACTAGTCGTTTCCACTCACTTTCATGTTAAGAATATACTTTCAGTGATCATTTCTATAGTTTTCAACTTGAGAGATGAGTTTCTAAAGTGTTTGTTCTCGCTAACCACGATGAAGAGTTGTGATATTCCCTTCTGAGCGTGAAGCTGGCAGGGAAAAATGATTTATTTCATATGTTTGCTGCCATTGATGACTGTTCTTAGCTTCCCAGTGGAGCCTTGAGGAAGGGAATGTTGTCAGATTGGATCTCTAAAGACATGTCAAACATGAAAACCGTGCAGGATCAGTTCATCTATGTTTTAATGTAAAGTATTCTGGGCTGCTGTCATGAAACATGCTATAGCATACACATAAAGTGTATTATTATCCAATTAAATTCAAATGAGCTTCATTGGCATGAGAAAGCATATGTTTGCAATGCCAAAGAAAGTGTGAAAATATAACTAAATACAGTTCACAATGGGGTAAGTTGGAGGGGTAACAGTGACCCATCATGATGGTAGAAGCTTACTGTAAAGTCGGGCACTATGTCCCATGATGATGGTACTTAAAAGTAGACGGCCTAACAGATAATGATTTTTTTGATCTTCTGGTTGACATTGTACAAATGTAATGTGTGTGTGTGTGTGTGCCTCATGTTTTGAGTCATTCATTGTGAATTCAGTCTGTCCTTTCAAGATCTCTATGTGACGCTTTGTCACGGGCTGTGGGGGTGGAATGAGTTCAAGGACATCGTGGAACAGATACCAGAGGACATCATCCCGATTCGGCCAGAAGAATCGGTTAATCCCAGCACGATGCATACATTTTACTTGGACATGACTTTCTTCAGTGCCAAGGATGATGCCTGGATACAGGCCTCCATCATAGCGGATTATGCACCACTTCCCAATGACCTCTGCACTTTCCCACTGGATTTACTTTTCTGGCTGCGTGTTCTATTCACTGGCTGGCTGTGGCTGCGTGTTCTCTTCACTGGCTGGCTGTGGCACACTCACAGCAGTTACCATCTGGCCGAAACTAAAACGCTGGGTCTTGAAGCAGTTGCAGTTAAACTGCTTCTGTGTTGTGCAAAAGCAGCTGACATCACGATGTAGCAGTTCTCCTGGAGCCAGCGTAATCACCTGGTGGATTCTCATTGTGCCTGGCACTGCTGGTATTTTCTTTGGCATTTTCTCCATTGCATCCTCAACATCCTCACCCTTCACAAAGAACAGTTTCACTGTTGTGTTTGCCTCAGTCAAGGCCTTATACAGCGCTTCTGCATCCGGGATATCACGGCCCTTCGCCACCATCATGTCAGCTGATCGTTTTAAGGCTCCCCCGACACCATCTGGTGCTCCTTTGCCGTGACTAGCTTCGAAAAAATTCCAAGAGCCAGCCATAAACCCTCTTCTGTACAATTCTGTGCTGAAAAGGAAGAAGTTTCCCCGTTGTTTGTACTGAGTACAGGGGCCATCACTTAAAAAGTGCAGCACAGAAACATGTGGATGTGTGGCCTGAAGATAATCCAGCACTGGATTGAGGTGTTGCCATATTGCTGGAGGGCTTTTATGTCTGCAGGGGGAGATGGTGCTGAAGCACACAGGCTCTGGTTTTCCACCCACATACAACACCCCTGTATGTAGAGTGGCCTGCTGGTGTGAAGCCCCAAAGTGCACTGCTTGAATCTGGGAGCTATATTTGCAGCTGTAATTTTCCGAAAAGTCGATGTGTATCAAGGCCTCATCCACTGACATCTTCTTCTTCAATTCACGGCAGAAGCCATACTGCTGCTTGATGTTGAAGTGATGTCGTTTGAACCGCTGGAGGAAGGTGTGGAACAACTCAGGTCCTCCTGTGTGCTTTCCACAGACTTCTTGATGGTGACCTTTACAGTTGACCTCTTTTCTCCCTCATTCTTCTTATCCATCTCCTTATCTTCTGTGACCCATTGAGTGAAAGACACTTTTGCTGTACCGTCATATGTACTGGAGATTGGCACACACTTGTCCTTGCAGTCCACACACTCGTCATACATGCAGTTCTTGTTGGATTGGTTGGTTTTTGGATTGGTTGGGTCCTGGCTGCAGCACATCTTCTCTACCAGGTTTTCAAGATTGGCTGTGTCAATAAGTTTCAACTGGTAGAGCTTCTCAGCTACAAAGCCTAGATTCTCATGCAACTTACACATGCATGTGTCTCGTTCTGAGATGGTTGGATTGACGACCCAAAAAGGTCGAAGCATGCAAAACAAAGAGTAAGACACCTTGGTATCAGAGTTCTCCGATAAAAATCGTCTGTTAAGATTTGACAGTGTATCCAACAGGAATCTTTTCTGCTTCTTTATTTTTTTTCTTGTGAGTGTTTGCTTGGTCCCTGTGGTGATCCTACTGACATCATCTCTTAAATAGAACCTCTTTACTTCTGTCTTAAAGACATCAGCAAACCTGCAGGTATTCTTCCTTTCGTAAACAAGGTTGTCTTTATATTTCCATCGCTTCGGGGAAAAGCCTAGGGACTCCTCAGCCATTCTCTGCAACCTATATTTTTTAACAATTCTTCCTCCCCTTGTCAGTTTTGCGATCAGTTGTCTGTCCCTTTCTGAGGTGGCCTGCTGATATTTTCTCTGTATATCTTTGATCAGTGATTGGTGAAAGAGCAACATCTTCCTGACCTTCTGGGTCACAGGGTACCTTTCTGTTAGCTCATTCACCTTTGAATTTGGTGAATCAGAATACTTCTTTACACGTTGGTACCTCTTTTTGTATTTTGTTGCACGTTTTCTTTCTTTCTCTAGTTTTCCTTGAAGGTCTTGTATTTTCATCTTCAATCTGCTTCTTTCTTTTCTTATTTTTTTCTTCCCTGCCACATTTTGCCTGTAAACACAATCAATAAATAAATTAGTCAATTTAACAACAATATCAATTTTTTAAAATAATCACATGCAACCTCAACTCAGTCTTAACTACACTTTGCTCTAACCTTGAAGGTGTGTTCTGCTCCAGGGCATTTTCTGGACTTTGTGGAGGAGGGGCATCTTCTGGACCTTGTGGAGGGGCATCTTCTGGACTTGATGGAGGAGTGGTTAGGTTCTTCAGTGCTTCTCTCCTCTCTTTGCTTCTGTTGAATGCGGCTCTCCAGGATTTACGCTTGTGCCGCTGTTCTCTTGGACTTAAGTCATTGATTAATTTTCTTTTCCCAGACTCTACATTGTTTTTCCATCTTTGTCGTTCTCTCTGCAGATGTTGCTCTCTCTTTGCAGGATCAGCTTTTAGTCGGGCACGGTACTCCCTCTGCCTTTCTGCAGCTGTTTTTGGTGCCATCTTGGACTCATAGATGTCTGTAAATATTTATAGCATAATTAAATCAAATATACTTTGAGAAGATTTATATAGGCAGAAACTTTGAGATATATATTGAGAATAGAAATCCTTTCCAATTCTTATACACTTTTATGTATGACTGTGTAAAGAAATAACAGCAAACCCACCTTTAGCATAGACATTATCAAGTATATAATATGCATGTAGTACAAGGATGTTGATGGAATATTATAATTCACGGGCTGTGGGGGTGGAATGAGTTCAAGGACATCGTGGAACAGATACCAGAGGACATCATCCCGATTCGGCCAGAAGAATCGGTTAATCCCAGCACGATGCATACATTTTACTTGGACATGACTTTCTTCAGTGCCAAGGATGATGCCTGGATACAGGCCTCCATCATAGCGGATTATGCACCACTTCCCAATGACCTCTGCACTTTCCCACTGGATTTACTTTTCTGGCTGCGTGTTCTATTCACTGGCTGGCTGTGGCTGCGTGTTCTCTTCACTGGCTGGCTGTGGCACACTCACAGCAGTTACCATCTGGCCGAAACTAAAACGCTGGGTCTTGAAGCAGTTGCAGTTAAACTGCTTCTGTGTTGTGCAAAAGCAGCTGACATCACGATGTAGCAGTTCTCCTGGAGCCAGCGTAATCACCTGGTGGATTCTCATTGTGCCTGGCACTGCTGGTATTTTCTTTGGCATTTTCTCCATTGCATCCTCAACATCCTCACCCTTCACAAAGAACAGTTTCACTGTTGTGTTTGCCTCAGTCAAGGCCTTATACAGCGCTTCTGCATCCGGGATATCACGGCCCTTCGCCACCATCATGTCAGCTGATCGTTTTAAGGCTCCCCCGACACCATCTGGTGCTCCTTTGCCGTGACTAGCTTCGAAAAAATTCCAAGAGCCAGCCATAAACCCTCTTCTGTACAATTCTGTGCTGAAAAGGAAGAAGTTTCCCCGTTGTTTGTACTGAGTACAGGGGCCATCACTTAAAAAGTGCAGCACAGAAACATGTGGATGTGTGGCCTGAAGATAATCCAGCACTGGATTGAGGTGTTGCCATATTGCTGGAGGGCTTTTATGTCTGCAGGGGGAGATGGTGCTGAAGCACACAGGCTCTGGTTTTCCACCCACATACAACACCCCTGTATGTAGAGTGGCCTGCTGGTGTGAAGCCCCAAAGTGCACTGCTTGAATCTGGGAGCTATATTTGCAGCTGTAATTTTCCGAAAAGTCGATGTGTATCAAGGCCTCATCCACTGACATCTTCTTCTTCAATTCACGGCAGAAGCCATACTGCTGCTTGATGTTGAAGTGATGTCGTTTGAACCGCTGGAGGAAGGTGTGGAACAACTCAGGTCCTCCTGTGTGCTTTCCACAGACTTCTTGATGGTGACCTTTACAGTTGACCTCTTTTCTCCCTCATTCTTCTTATCCATCTCCTTATCTTCTGTGACCCATTGAGTGAAAGACACTTTTGCTGTACCGTCATATGTACTGGAGATTGGCACACACTTGTCCTTGCAGTCCACACACTCGTCATACATGCAGTTCTTGTTGGATTGGTTGGTTTTTGGATTGGTTGGGTCCTGGCTGCAGCACATCTTCTCTACCAGGTTTTCAAGATTGGCTGTGTCAATAAGTTTCAACTGGTAGAGCTTCTCAGCTACAAAGCCTAGATTCTCATGCAACTTACACATGCATGTGTCTCGTTCTGAGATGGTTGGATTGACGACCCAAAAAGGTCGAAGCATGCAAAACAAAGAGTAAGACACCTTGGTATCAGAGTTCTCCGATAAAAATCGTCTGTTAAGATTTGACAGTGTATCCAACAGGAATCTTTTCTGCTTCTTTATTTTTTTTCTTGTGAGTGTTTGCTTGGTCCCTGTGGTGATCCTACTGACATCATCTCTTAAATAGAACCTCTTTACTTCTGTCTTAAAGACATCAGCAAACCTGCAGGTATTCTTCCTTTCGTAAACAAGGTTGTCTTTATATTTCCATCGCTTCGGGGAAAAGCCTAGGGACTCCTCAGCCATTCTCTGCAACCTATATTTTTTAACAATTCTTCCTCCCCTTGTCAGTTTTGCGATCAGTTGTCTGTCCCTTTCTGAGGTGGCCTGCTGATATTTTCTCTGTATATCTTTGATCAGTGATTGGTGAAAGAGCAACATCTTCCTGACCTTCTGGGTCACAGGGTACCTTTCTGTTAGCTCATTCACCTTTGAATTTGGTGAATCAGAATACTTCTTTACACGTTGGTACCTCTTTTTGTATTTTGTTGCACGTTTTCTTTCTTTCTCTAGTTTTCCTTGAAGGTCTTGTATTTTCATCTTCAATCTGCTTCTTTCTTTTCTTATTTTTTTCTTCCCTGCCACATTTTGCCTGTAAACACAATCAATAAATAAATTAGTCAATTTAACAACAATATCAATTTTTTAAAATAATCACATGCAACCTCAACTCAGTCTTAACTACACTTTGCTCTAACCTTGAAGGTGTGTTCTGCTCCAGGGCATTTTCTGGACTTTGTGGAGGAGGGGCATCTTCTGGACCTTGTGGAGGGGCATCTTCTGGACTTGATGGAGGAGTGGTTAGGTTCTTCAGTGCTTCTCTCCTCTCTTTGCTTCTGTTGAATGCGGCTCTCCAGGATTTACGCTTGTGCCGCTGTTCTCTTGGACTTAAGTCATTGATTAATTTTCTTTTCCCAGACTCTACATTGTTTTTCCATCTTTGTCGTTCTCTCTGCAGATGTTGCTCTCTCTTTGCAGGATCAGCTTTTAGTCGGGCACGGTACTCCCTCTGCCTTTCTGCAGCTGTTTTTGGTGCCATCTTGGACTCATAGATGTCTGTAAATATTTATAGCATAATTAAATCAAATATACTTTGAGAAGATTTATATAGGCAGAAACTTTGAGATATATATTGAGAATAGAAATCCTTTCCAATTCTTATACACTTTTATGTATGACTGTGTAAAGAAATAACAGCAAACCCACCTTTAGCATAGACATTATCAAGTATATAATATGCATGTAGTACAAGGATGTTGATGGAATATTATAATTCATTTAAATAATATGATAACTTCACAACCAGTGTTAAAAACACAACCCCGTCACAATCCCTCAACCCCGTTATGATGAAAATCATAACGGGGTTGAGTGTGACGGAGTTGTGATGTTTCACTCAGAATGGCCACTACTCTACTTGTGGTGATTCAGAGGAGACCACTTGGTATGCATGATATTAAGAAATCAGATATATTGATGAAATAACAAAGATAATTTTCACAAATAATTGTTTTCTATCTTTATTTCATGTAACGGAGTTGAGCTGGTTATGCTTTACGACCACGCTATGAGATTTTAAATTACTATAAAACATTGTGAAAGAATGTGAGAAGTTACCTGTCTCTGTACCATGTTGTTCAGAAGACTTGTAGATGTCACTTCCTGGTTGGTGATGTCACTAAAGGGCCAGTCCAAACATTTTATGGAGGGGATTGAGTGTGACTGGGGGACAGAGCTTTTTAATGCTATTTTAATTATTAATAATCTATTTATTGAAAAAATAAACATGGGCAGCAATAAAGCACAGATAGATGTATATGTGAATGGCATAATTTATTGATTTTTGTAAATTTTTAATAGTCATATCTCAAGTCCACTTTCATCGAAGGCCATTGGGGACATGAAAAAATGGACAAAATAGGGGGTGTCTACTGAAAGAAAGCAAGATAATTTCTGATTTGAAAATATAATCCACATAATTGTTACACAATATTAAAGGGAACATTTCAATTGATGATAAAAGCTTTTAAAAATTGATTTTGGTGACTCAATCAATAAAATACAGCTGAAAAGGTCAGAGGGACTGCAAATCGTACCGGTTTCGTGGAATGACTCAGTTACTGGCTTCTGTTGGCATTAAAAAAGGCACTTTACCGCAGTGCTGTATGCTTCGGTCTGCTCACTCTGCTGTGCTGTCTGCTGTCATCACCACCACCACAAAGCAGTGAAAAGCAGTGAGACAGATATACAAATCCAAGCCATAATGTAATCAAATTTAAAAAAAAAAACATCAGGATGTTGTCGGGGCACGACCTACACATTGACACCGTGATTATTTTATCAACGTGCCGGTAAATTAATTCCCAAACCTGCTGCTGTGATGCTGTAGTTGTTTCCGTCCGCCCATCCATAATTGCTTCTCTCCCATTCGGAAACATGATACAATGCTATGATTCTCCAACTCCGTGATCCTCAAGACATCCTTCATCTGCTTCTTGGATACACATTCAATTATCACAATTCCACTCCTTGTAGCTCTCAATGACCGTATTTTCCCAACTTTTCCCTCTATAAACTTTGCTACTGCATGTTGATTGCTGAAAATACCGTTTGTTTTGGTCACCGCTTTCATTCCAACAACAAATTTAGCATTCTGGCTGTCTTTGCTTCCTGTACTGTCTAACTCGTCCCTTTTCCTTTTCCTCTCTTGGTAGCCTCTCATATCGTCCTCTGCATATTGAATTCCGCGGTCTGATTCCTTTGACGCAATTTCCCCTTCATCCGACTCAGAGCTCCATGCTTTCTCTCCCCGCGGCGGTGAAACAGGACAATACCGTGGCATGTCATCGTCGCTGTCCCTTCTCCTGCCCTCCCCTCTCCCGGGTTCCTTCCTCCTTGCCATCCCTCCTGTCAGTGCCCAGGCTGACGAGATGTGTCGCTCAGCAATGGCCGCCGTTCTGTTTCTGAGAGCTGGGGAGGGGGGCGGGAACCTGCTCTCCCCGCATAATGAGATGAGGGGTGAGGAGGGGGCGAACGGAGACTGAGATTGCATTGGAGTCAATGAGGGTAGCTGAACGGAGACTGGAGGGGGAGGGCCCGGCGAGCGGAGACTGAGCGGAGACAGGAGCTTCAGAATGGGAGCGGATGGGGCCGAGCGGAGACTGTGGGCGTGGTCCCGAACGGAGACCGAGCGGAGACTCTTTGCACGACCGTAGACTCCAGCTCTTATTAAGACCAACACACACACACACACACACACACACACACACACACACACACACACACACACACACACGTCACACACACACACACACACACACACAATGGCAACAGGCAGCGTTACAAATAACAACCTGTCAGATGTTCTTATACGACACGAAAGCACGCAATAAAATAAGTGGAACTGAACCACACGCAGGCTCTTTGACACACACACACACACACACCGGGGACTAAACACACGCAGCGCATGCACGTGAGCACACATGCAGTGAGCGCACACACGTACAGTACACACACACACACACACACACACACACACAGCGCACACACCCACAAGAGCTCCAGCTAATGTCCTGAGAGCACTCTTGTTAACAAATGAGGAGATTCTCCCCAACAATCTTGTCCTTTGATTTACTTTTTTGATCGCCCTTGTTGCCATGCCTTCACCCGTCAGCTTGTTGTCATAAGATACAGCCCAGATATGTAATCTCTGCTTTGCTGTGAGATTGAAATCAGACATTAACCCTATACTAAGGGAGTGGTTAGACCCGAAAAGATGCAATGAGAGTTTGTTATCAGTGAGCCAAGTTCGGATTTTGGTGAGTTCCGAACTGAGCATCTCCTCAACCTGAGTTTTGTCTTCTCCCGATATCAGAGCGCTGAGAGAGCTGAGTCGTCTGCAAACAGGAACAATTTGCAATTACAGGCGGCACTCATATCATTAATGTACAGTGTATAGTAATGAATATGGCCAGGTTGAATATTATGCTACAGTGGTTCCCAAAACAGAAATTAGACATTCTCCGGGGAACGAAACTAGTGAAAATAGCAGATCTACAAGCTCACAACACGTCTCTTCGCACCGCGTTGTGAGCTTGATCGGCTATTTTCACTACTTCTTTTCTTATGGAAAAACATAATAATTTCTTCATGAAGTGAACTGAAAGAAATCATGGGTAGTTCTGTGGTGCCGATGATTTTAGCTGCTGTTTTAACGGTCCTCTGCAACCTGTTGCAGTCCTGAGCGGTCGTATTACCGTACCACACTGTGATACAGCCAGTTAAGACACTTTAAATTATACAGCGATAAAAGTTCACTAGTCCTTTTGTACTTAAGCCAAATTTTTTAAGGCGCCTCAGAAAGTACAGTCGCTGCTGCACCTTCTTGAGGATGTACTCGTTGTTGAGTGACCATGTGAATGTGTCTGTGATGTGTATGCCCAGGAATTTAAAGTTATCAACTATGTCGACAGATGACCCTTTGATGGAAATGGGGTTGTGGATACCTCCTCCGCGTCATCAATGCCCATCCCCGAGGTGGGGTTTGGCGAAAGGGCCTTTCTGTCTGGAGTTTGCATGTTCTCCCCGTGTCCCCTAGGGTAGGTATACCTCACAAAAACATGCAGTAATTCTGGTCTCTAAAAATACCTCCCCCTGGCCAGCCGGGGCGCCTGATGGAGTCGAAAAGAACACTTTGGGGCCTGGGTGGTTAGCTCAACCATCTGGGCACCTCGGCTGCTGAGCCTGCCTGATGACGTGCCGCGGGTTCGACTCCCGATCCCGACGGCCTTTGCCACATGACTTTGTTTGTGTTTTGTTCTGTTTTGTTTTTGTGTAATATGTTCTTTGTATGTCTTGTATTCTTTTTGAATGGAAAAGAACCCAATAAAACATTAAACAAAAAAAAAAAAAAGAATGTTGATGTGGGCACAAGGTCCTGGACCACCACAGTCCCCTGGCTGTCCAGCCCTCCTATGGGTGGGCCCCATGCAGCCTGACAAGGTCCTGGACCACCACAGTCCCCTGGCTGTCCTGCCCTCCTGGGTGGGACCCCAGCCCGAGAGGCTGGGGTCCGTCGGCACCACCTTCCTTGGACAGCCGGGGGTCCCATGCAGCGTTTGACCCCCTCTGTAAGGAAGGACCCATTGGACCACCGTCTCAGGGCCAAAGTTGGACCACCGTCTCAGGGCCCCGTTGGACCACCGTCTCAGGGCCAACACACAGCCCAGGGACACTCCTACACGTGAGTCTGGATCAGGGCTACATGATTCAATTAAGACATATATTTATTGTGCATTATTACACATAATGTAGCCAAAATGCATACCGGTATATAAAACACATAATGTAGCCAAAATGCATACCGGTATATAAAACACATAATGTAACCAAAATGCATACCGATATATAAAACACACAATGTAACCAAAATGCATACCGGTATATGAAACACATAATGTAACAAAATGCATACCGGTATATAAAACACATAATGTAACCAAAATGCATACCGGTATATAAAACACATAATGTAGCCAAAATGCATACCGGTATATAAAACACATAATGTAACCAAAATGCATACCGGTATATAAAACACATAATGTAGCCAAAATGCATACCGGTATATAAAACACATAATGTAGCCAAAATGCATACCGGTATATAAAACACATAATGTAGCCAAAATGCATACCGGTATATAAAACACATAATGTAGCCAAAATGCATACCGGTATATAAAACACATAATGTAACCAAAATGCATACCGGTATATAAAACACATAATGTAACCAAAATGCATACCGGTATATGAAACACATAATGTAACCAAAACGCATACCGGTATATAAAACACATAATGTAACCAAAATGCATACCGGTATATAAAACACATAATGTAACCAAAATGCATACCGGTATATAAAACACATAATGTAGCCAAAATGCATACCGGTATATAAAACACATAATGTAACCAAAATGCATACCGGTATATAAAACACATAATGTAGCAAAAATGCATACCGGTATATAAAACACATAATGTAGCCAAAATGCATACCGATATATAAAACACACAATGTAACCAAAATGCATACCGGTATATAAAACACATAATGTAGCCAAAATGCATAACGGTATATAAAACACATAATGTAACCAAAATGCATACCGGTATATAAAACACATAATGTAACCAAAATGCATACCGGTATATAAAACACATAATGTAACCAAAATGCATACCGGTATATAAAACACATAATGTAACCAAAATGCATACCGGTATATAAAACACATAATGTAACCAAAATGCATACCGGTATATAAAACACATAATGTAACCAAAATGCATACCGGTATATAAAACACATAATGTAACCAAAATGCATACCAGTATATAAAACACATAATGTAACCAAAATGCATACCGGTATATAAAACACATAATGTAACCAAAATGCATACCGGTATATAAAACACATAATGTAACCAAAATGCATACCGGTGTATAAAACACATAATGTAACCAAAATGCATACCGGTATATAAAACACATAATGTAGCCAAAATGCATACCGGTATATAAAACACATAATGTAACCAAAATGCATACCGGTATATAAAACACATAATGTAACCAAAATGCATACCGGTATATAAAACACATAATGTAGCCAAAATGCATACCGGTATATAAAACACATAATGTAGCCAAAATGCATACCGGTATATAAAACACATAAGGTAACCAAAATGCATACCGGTATATAAAACACATAATGTAGCCAAAATGCATACCGGTATATAAAACACATAATGTAGCCAAAATGCATACCGGTATATAAAACACATAATGTAACCAAAATGCATACCGGTATATAAAACACATAATGTAACCAAAATGCATACCGGTATATAAAACACATAATGTAACCAAAATGCATACCGGTATATAAAACACATAATGTAACCAAAATGCATACCAGTATATAAAACACATAATGTAACCAAAATGCATACCGGTATATAAAACACATAATGTAACCAAAATGCATACCGGTATATAAAACACATAATGTAACCAAAATGCATACCGGTGTATAAAACACATAATGTAACCAAAATGCATACCGGTATATAAAACACATAATGTAGCCAAAATGCATACCGGTATATAAAACACATAATGTAACCAAAATGCATACCGGTATATAAAACACATAATGTAACCAAAATGCATACCGGTATATAAAACACATAATGTAGCCAAAATGCATACCGGTATATAAAACACATAATGTAGCCAAAATGCATACCGGTATATAAAACACATAAGGTAACCAAAATGCATACCGGTATATAAAACACATAATGTAGCCAAAATGCATACCGGTATATAAAACACATAATGTAGCCAAAATGCATACCGGTATATAAAACACATAATGTAACCAAAATGCATACCGGTATATAAAACACATAATGTAACCAAAATGCATACCGGTATATAAAACACATAATGTAACCAAAATGCATACCGGTATATAAAACACATAATGTAACCAAAATGCATACCGGTATATAAAACACAATGTAACCAAAATGCATACCGGTATATAAAACACATAATGTAGCCAAAATGCATACCGGTATATAAAACACATAATGTAACCAAAATGCATACCGGTATATAAAACACAATGTAACCAAAATGCATACCGGTATATAAAACACATAATGTAACCAAAATGCATACCGGTATATAAAACACATAATGTAGCCAAAATGCATACCGGTATATAAAACACATAATGTAACCAAAATGCATACCGGTATATAAAACACATAATGTAACCAAAATGCATACCGGTATATAAAACACATAATGTAGCAAAAATGCATACCGGTATATAAAACACATAATGTAGCCAAAATGCATACCGGTATATAAAACACACAATGTAACCAAAATGCATACCGGTATATAAAACACATAATGTAGCCAAAATGCATAACGGTATATAAAACACATAATGTAACCAAAATGCATACCGGTATATAAAACACATAATGTAACCAAAATGCATACCGGTATATAAAACACATAATGTAACCAAAATGCATACCGGTATATAAAACACATAATGTAACCAAAATGCATACCGGTATATAAAACACATAATGTAACCAAAATGCATACCGGTATATAAAACACATAATGTAACCAAAATGCATACCGGTATATAAAACACATAATGTAACCAAAATGCATACCGGTGTATAAAACACATAATGTAACCAAAATGCATACCGGTATATAAAACACATAATGTAACCAAAATGCATACCGGTATATAAAACACATAATGTAGCCAAAATGCATACCGGTATATAAAACACATAATGTAGCCAAAATGCATACCGGTATATAAAACACATAATGTAACCAAAATGCATACCGGTATATAAAACACATAATGTAACCAAAATGCATACCGGTATATAAAACACATAATGTAGCCAAAATGCATACCGGTATATAAAACACATAATGTAGCCAAAATGCATACCGGTGTATAAAACACATAATGTAACCAAAATGCATACCGGTATATAAAACACATAATGTAACCAAAATGCATACCGGTATATAAAACACATAATGTAACCAAAATGCATACCGGTATATAAAACACATAATGTAACCAAAATGCATACCGGTATATAAAACACATAATGTAGCCAAAATGCATACCGGTATATAAAACACATAATGTAGCCAAAATGCATACCGGTATATAAAACACATAATGTAGCCAAAATGCATACCGGTATATAAAACACATAATGTAGCCAAAATGCATACCGGTATATAAAACACATAATGTAGCCAAAATGCATACCGGTATATGAAACACATAATGTAGCCAAAATGCATACCGGTATATAAAACACATAATGTAACCAAAATGCATACCGGTATATAAAACACATAATGTAGCCAAAATGCATACCGGTATATAAAACACATAATGTAGCCAAAATGCATACCGGTATATAAAACACATAATGTAGCCAAAATGCATACCGGTATATAAAACACATAATGTAACCAAAATGCATACCGGTATATAAAACACATAATGTAACCAAAATGCATACCGGTATATAAAACACATAATGTAGCCAAAATGCATACCGGTATATAAAACACATAATGTAGCCAAAATGCATACCGGTATATAAAACACATAATGTAACCAAAATGCATACCGGTATATAAAACACATAATGTAGCCAAAATGCATACCGATATATAAAACACATAATGTAGCCAAAATGCATACCGGTATATGAAACACATAATGTAGCCAAAATGCATACCGGTATATAAAACACATAATGTAACCAAAATGCATACCGGTATATAAAACACATAATGTAGCCAAAATGCATACCGGTATATAAAACACATAATGTAACCAAAATGCATACCGGTATATAAAACACATAATGTAGCCAAAATGCATACCGGTATATAAAACACATAATGTAGCCAAAATGCATACCGGTATATAAAACACATAATGTAGCCAAAATGCATACCGGTAAATAAAACACATAATGTAGCCAAAATGCATACCGGCATATAAAACACATAATGTAGCCAAAATGCATACCGGTATATAAAACACATAATGTAGCCAAAATGCATACCGGCATATAAAACACATAATGTAGCCAAAATGCATACCGGTATATAAAACACATAATGTAACCAAAATGCATACCGGTATATAAAACACATAATGTAGCCAAAATGCATACCAGTATATAAAACACATAATGTAACCAAAATGCATACCGGTATATAAAACACATAATGTAGCCAAAATGCATACCAGTACATAAAACACATAATGTAACCAAAATGCATACCGGTATATAAAACACATAATGTAGCCAAAATGCATACCGGTATATAAAACACATAATGTAACCAAAATGCATACCGGTATATAAAACACATAATGTAACCAAAATGCATACCGGTATATAAAACACATAATGTAACCAAAATGCATACCAGTATATAAAACACATAATGTAGCCAAAATGCATACCGGTATATAAAACACATAATGTAACCAAAATGCATACCGGTATATAAAACACATAATGTAGCCAAAATGCATACCGGCATATAAAACACATAATGTAGCCAAAATGCATACCGGTATATAAAACACATAATGTAACCAAAATGCATACCGGTATATAAAACACATAATGTAACCAAAACGCATACCGGTATATAAAACACATAATGTAACCAAAATGCATACCGGTATATAAAACACATAATGTAGCCAAAATGCATACCGGTATATAAAACACATAATGTAACCAAAATGCATACCGGTATATAAAACACATAATGTAATCAAAATGCATACCGGTATATAAAATACATAATGTAGCCAAAATGCATACCGGTATATAAAACACATAATGTAGCCAAAATGCATACCGGTATATAAAACACATAATGTAGCCAAAATGCATACCAGTATATAAAACACATAATGTAGCCAAAATGCATACCGGTATATAAAACACATAATGTAACCAAAATGCATACCGGTATATAAAACACATAATGTAACCAAAATGCATACCGGTATATAAAACACATAATGTAGCCAAAATGCATACCGGTATATAAAACACATAATGTAGCCAAAATGCATACCGGTATATAAAACACATAATGTAGCCAAAATGCATACCGGTATATAAAACACATAATGTAGCCAAAATGCATACCGGTATATAAAACACATAATGTAGCCAAAATGCATACCGGTATATAAAACACATAATGTAACCAAAATGCATACCGGTATATAAAACACATAATGTAGCCAAAATGCATACCGGTATATAAAACACATAATGTAACCAAAATGCATACCGGTATATAAAACACATAATGTAACCAAAATGCATACCGGTATATAAAACACATAATGTAACCAAAATGCATACCGGTATATAAAACACATAATGTAACCAAAATGCATACCGGTATATAAAACACATAATGTAACCAAAATGCATACCGGTATATAAAACACATAATGTAACCAAAATGCATACCGGTATATAAAACACATAATGTAACCAAAATGCATACCGGTTTATAAAACACATAATGTAGCCAAAATGCATACCGGTATATAAAACACATAATGTAACCAAAATGCATACCGGTATATAAAACACATAATGTAACCAAAATGCATACCGGTATATAAAACACAATGTAACCAAAATGCATACCGGTATATAAAACACATAATGTAGCCAAATGCATACCGGTATATAAAACACATAATGTAACCAAAATGCATACCGGTATATAAAACACAATGTAACCAAAATGCATACCGGTATATAAAACACATAATGTAGCCAAATGCATACCGGTATATAAAACACAATGTAACCAAAATGCATACCGGTATATAAAATACATAATGTAACCAAAATGCATACCGGTATATAAAACACATAATGTAGCCAAAATGCATACCGGTATATAAAACACATAATGTAACCAAAATGCATACCGGTATATAAAACACATAATGTAACCAAAATGCATACCGGTATATAAAACACATAATGTAACCAAAATGCATACCGGTATATAAAACACAATGTAACCAAAATGCATACCGGTATATAAAACACATAATGTAGCCAAAATGCATACCGGTATATAAAACACATAATGTAACCAAAATGCATACCGGTATATAAAACACAATGTAACCAAAATGCATACCGGTATATAAAATACATAATGTAACCAAAATGCATACCGGTATATAAAACACATAATGTAGCCAAAATGCATACCGGTATATAAAACACTTAATGTAACCAAAATGCATACCGGTATATAAAACACATAATGTAACCAAAATGCATACCGGTATATAAAACACATAATGTAACCAAAATGCATACCGGTATATAAAACACATAATGTAACCAAAATGCATACCGGTATATCGTCGCTGTCCGATGAAAAACACTTATCTCCAAAAACATAGGTTTTCAGGAGCATGTAAAAACTGTTTTTCTCAGAAACGAACTGGTCAAATAAACCTAAAACACTGTTGTTAAACACATTTAGCACCACAAATAAAAATATAACTGTACAAAATCATCAGTCAACAGTTTAAGGATTTCAATGGACTTACAGGGTTTTCTTGTGAGATACGTGGAGATACGCAAAACTTTTCTGTTTTTATGGCCAACTCAGATGGCACACGCACGTCAATGAGCTGATCCTTGTTTCCCTACGTCGTACTTCTGAGTTCCCTCTGATAAATGTCACATGAAAGCAAGGCTATATCTGTCATGTTGCCATATAAACACATATTGGGACTTGAATCTTACGTTTTTAACCATAGAGTAATGTTTTTAACCCTGGCAAACAAGCTAAAAGTAACAGCATGCCGGTGCCGTCAATCGACTGTCGTAACTTTTAGCTGTTGTCATAATGGTTGCCATGCAACGGAAAATCCGACATGACGAGGTAAAATGCAGTCGGTTGTCAGTTTACCTTGCGTCACCAGGCTGTCAATAGATCATCTCAGTCGTTGCCTTGATGACATCTTCTTGGGACCGATTATTTTACCAGTAGCAAGCCTAAATTGATTAAATCAATTAATTACCAGCTGCATTATTATTATTATCTGTGGGTCTGCTGCTGACGTTATGCCACTTTTGTGACCCTAAAGAATTCTGAGGCAACATGGCTGGAGACGAGGCAGCCAATCAGAACTGCTCGACTAGCCATTGACATGCAAGACAACTTTCAGCTTATCAGCTCATATTGGTTAAAAATCTAAAAACATCCAAAGCTATCCTTCTGAATTCCTAGCACCCATGAAAGTTAAAATGCACTATAGAAACCAACCTTTTTACCAAAACAATCTAGGATAAATAGTGTTTTAACTATTGTTTGGGATTGAATAACAGATTACAGTGGAAACAAGGCTTTAAATACCAATAGCATAACCTTTGACTGTACTGCCTGTATTATTGGAAATCTTGCAAATAATTCAATGCCTAATCTTGTTTACTATTTAAACCAGCTGATACTATACCCAAACTAAATTAGCATTAATGTTTCAATAATAATGTACAATAGCCTATCATCACAAATTTGTGCAGACAGTGTCGTCCACATTAGGAATACATGTATGTGAGTGAACTCTATTACTCCAACAGTCAAAATTGCCCAGAATTGTTAAGCCTTAACATTTAGGCATATCATTTATTTAATAAATTATTAGACACAGGCAGTTGGTGTCAAGTCAACTGCAAATAAATAAGTCAATGCATGAATAAATAAATAAATACTGAATAGATAAATACTGAAACATTGCACTGCCCAAAATGTTGTACAGTACAAACAGTAACACCACACAGACACAAACATTTTAACCCCTTTTGGTGTTTTAAACATTGTTATAATTTAGCTATTTTTGAAGAATGGAGCACCCCTAATACAGAAACATGTCAGAAAACTGTCAGAATTTAGATGATTTTTTTAAATTTCGATGTCAGGCCTAGATGGGTTAATAACGCAACGGGAGGAACATGAGAACCCAGTGGAATGGTGGTGGTCATCACTCCTCCGACTGCTCATGGCGGAGGGCATCGTAGAAGCTGTGGAAATCTTTGGGCAACACCAGCTTCATTTCTTGCAGGTGTTTGAACTTTAGTGCCTTGATGATGCGCCTGGAACTGTACAGCGGGGCCACTGTGGTGACGTTGCTCTTCTTCCTCAGTGATGGGGACTCGTAGGGCTTCCAGGCATCCGAGTGGTTGATCTTGTACTCCATACTGCCATCCATGTTGTACCTAGGATGAACAGACACACCCATTTTTCTTTCCTCCTTTAACACAGACTCTCGATTCTTCCTCCCAAGATATGACTTGCCACTCATTCTCCTCCTCTTCTGGATGTTGCTCTTCCAGTTGTCTGGATTTATCCTCTTCCTCCCCAGACCAGCATCACCACATGAGGAGTCCTCTTCCATCTCAGCTCCTAAATATGGTTACAAAAAAATTCAGACTGTTAAGTGTGTGAGTCTCTCTCCCTCTCTCTGTATGTGTGTGGAGCCCCTCGTGTGCATTTATGGATGTGTAGTTGAACGAAGCATTAAATAGCCAACATGCACAATACCACATTACACACATGTGCATCAATGTGTCCATATTAATAATGATAATACCTTCATTTCCAGATTCAGATTCACCTGGAGAATCACCATTATTGTCAAGTTCAGGTGTCCAGGTTCGATCAAGTGGATCTGGGAAAGAAAGAGGAACAAAAACTGAATGCAATGTTGACATAATTCAGTGTTGCCAGCATTTTGCATTTCTTGCTCTGGCTAACTTAAGCCTAGTGTTCCACAAACCTTCTTCTCCCCCACTTGAGAAGTCGTCCTCAACTCCGTCTTCATCCTCCACATTCGAGTGATGCTCAACTTCTTCTCCTGAACAGAAAATATATATTCAAGTGTGAGTGAGGGTCTCTCTCTCTCCCTCTTGTCATGTATGTTTGTCTGTGAGAGACAAAATTCCAACTAGCTAACATGCAGCATTCACATCACCTCTGTCATTTTACATAAAGGCTAATACCTTCATAGCCTGATTCAGCAGCAACAGGAGAAACACCACTTTGGTCATCTTTAGATGTCCAGGTTTGATCCAGTGGATCTGGGAAAGAAAGACAGACTGAATGCAATGTTCACACACCTGTTATTCAGTGTCACTAGACTGTGCACCCTTTGCTCTGGCTGATTTAAGGCTAGTGTTCCACAAACCTTCGTCCCCACTTGAGTGGTGGTCATCCTCAACTCCACTGCTCTCCAAGACTCTACTCAGTCTACTGTGCTGCTCAACTCCTTCTCCTGCAGAAAAAAAATCAAATGTTCCCTCTCTCTCATCATGCATTGCTTTGCGTTCACAATATTGCAAAGCATCACATGATGTATTGTGCATCATGTGTGTGTACAGAATAAGGCTCTAAATAAATAATAATACCTCTGGATTCATCAGCACCAGGAGAATTATCCAGCTCTAATTGAAGTGTCCATGATGAATCAAGCACATCTGATAAAACAAAAAATAAAGAGGAACACAATGTACAATGAATGCAATTGCTCTTAATCCTCATTTTACCACAAACCTTACTTGGTGAGTCTTTGCACCGGTCAGCTAGGAAACACTGACCCCCCCCAGCCATGACTAGCCCTGTGTGTGTGTGTGTGTGTGTGTGTGTGTGTGTGTGTGTGTGTGTGTGTGTGTGTGTGTGTGTGTGTGTGTGTGTGTGTGTGTGTGTGTGTCAAACCTTCTATCTCCCCGTCCCCAATTGATGAGTCTTCCACAGCTGCTTCTGAAGAAAAACAAGAAAACAAATGTGGTTAGCCCCCCCCCCCGTGTGTGTGTGTGTGTGTGTGTGTGTGTGAGTGAGAGAGAGAAAGGCTAATAATACCTTCATAGCCTGATTCAGCAGCACCAGGAGAAACACCACTTTGGTCATCTTTAGATGTCCAGGTTTGATCCAGTGGAGCTGGGAAAGAAAGACAGACAAACTGAATGCAATGTTCACACACCTGTTATTCAGTGTCACTAGATTGTGCACCCTTTGCTCTGGCTGACTTAAGGCTAGTGTTCCACAAACCTTCGTCCCCACTTGAGTGGTGGTCATCCTCAACTCCACTGCTCTCCAAGACTCTACTCAGTCTACTGTGCTGCTCAACTCCTTCTCCTGCAGAAAAAAAATCAAATGTTCCCTCTCTCTCATCATGCATTGCTTTGCGTTCACAATATTGCAAAGCATCACATGATGTATTGTGCATCATGTGTGTGTACAGAATAAGGCTCTAAATAAATAATAATAATACCTCTGGATTCATCAGCACCAGGAGAATTATCCAGCTCTAATTGAAGTGTCCATGATGAATCAAGCACATCTGATAAAACAAAAAATAAAGAGGAACACAATGTACAATGAATGCAATTGCTCTTAATCCTCATTTTACCACAAACCTTACTTGGTGAGTCTTTGCACCGGTCAGCTAGGAAACACTGACCCCCCCCAGCCATGACTAGCCCTGTGTGTGTGTGTGTGTGTGTGTGTGTGTGTGTGTCAAACCTTCTATCTCCCCTTCCCCAATTGATGAGTCTTCCACAGCTGCTTCTGAAGAAAAACAAGAAAACAAATGTGGTTAGCCCCCCCCCCCGTGTGTGTGTGTGTGTGTGTGTGTGTGTGTGTGTGTGTGAGAGAGTGTGAGTGAGTGTGTCAAACCTTCCATCTCCCCAATTGATGAGTCCTCCATAGTCGCTTCTGAAGAAAATAAATGTGGTTGATCTCACATGAATGATATAAGTTGACATTATTGTGATGATATACAGCAGATATGTCCATTTATGTTTAAAAAAATGCCTTTTTATCATGATTATTAGTGAAGACCTATGAAGATAGGTTGAAAAGTGGTCCTTTAAGGTAAATAACACATATGTACATTGTAATGGGCAAAAACACACGACCTACCTTAATTTACAGATTTAACAGCAGACCCAGCACCTTCAGAATCCACTTGGTCACATACAAGTGCATCTTCTTGGAAAGATACAGTTTAAAATATTAGTACACTGAATAAATCAGCTATTTGTTGTCATTCATGATTTTTATTTCCAAATTAATTAATAAGTTGGCACCTCAACCTGATCATCTTGGGGGGGGGGGGGGGGGGGGATAAATAAAAAACATGTTAACATTACACTGAATACTACCTTCCTCGCTGCTTTCACTGCTCTCTGCAGCCTCTGCTTTATCATGTCTGCCCCTGACACACTTGACGTTAACTATGGCACACAGCTCCTCCATTGAATACATCATCGATGTGAAATATAATACTGAAAAGTAGATTACAGCGTTGAGGAAATCAGTGTCCATTAGCTCCGGAGCTAAAATAGCTCACGCGATGTGATGGACAGGTCCCACGTCCAATGGGGAGTTTTGTTTCAGCGTATCTCCCCTCCCCTTACATACGCGCTGTGATGGACAGGTTGAACGTCCAATGGTGATGCGTGTTAAATAGATTGTTAAATAAAACACCTTTTCATTGGCCATTAACACATCAACTGAGACCAGTAGAGAGAGCAGAACGGCTCTCTTCCAACTAAAGAAAAAAGAGAAAATCATAAAAAATGGACATAGGCCTACGTGTTTTTCATCAGACAGCGACGATATACAGCCCCCTGTACTTTTATTATTGTATGTGTTGTCGTATCTGGACGCATAATTCTACCTAGGCTAAAGTCACTGTGGGAATCAATATTTCAGTCTGTGCATAGTAAGTGGCCTGGCTCTGCCGGGTGTGACAGGAATTAGCATGCTCTATTGTTTCCACCAAGAGGCCAGTTGATTAAGTCTCATACGTCACTCTATATGCATCCCCCCACTGTTGATATGCAAAAGTGTAAAACACCTCTGTTTGATGTGGACCACATATAATGTCTGTGTTTGCGAGGTTAAAGAAGGCTTGTTGGGGCAGCCTGACCGTACGGTCAGGTGGGCTCTGGGCTCCGCGGCTCAACTCAAGGGCCGCGGGAAGCCCTCTGTTTTTGTCTCGGTTCTCTGCAATAAATACAATCCATCTACACTTCAGCTCATCTCTCTGCCTGCGTGCTCCTTCCTCTGATCGTCTGAGGCGTGCTGAAATACTCTTCGTCCTTTGTCTATTTTAGTCAAGTTAGATAGTGTACTTGAGGTAGAAATATTTACCTCAGTGTTAAGTTGTAATGTAAGTTCAATTTGTTTCCACTTTAGTATAGAAGACATTAATTCATGATCCGAAGAGTGGAACAATAGAATCATCAGCCACCAATCATAACCTAAGAAACTGCTGCATGTGCTCCACCCCTCTCTGACTCCTCCCCCAGGTCTTGCTCTATGCAACATTCTAGAAATAAACTGCGAGATTGCTTTGTAAGCTTCATATTTAATATTTTAATCTATCTATATCCAATATAGAGTATCTGACTATCTGGATAATATATGTACAGTCTACAAATATTGAATAAGTGGATATTAATCGAGTGTTACTGCAGCAGAGCCATTAAGAGGATTTCTTTACATTATTTCAGTAACATAGATGTGTGGTATGTCTGGTGAAGAAACAACAAGAAAAACAGTTTTTCAAAACTGTTGTTTTCAAAACACAAACTGCCACCCACCCCCTATTGTATTGCAAACAGTCTTCATAAATAGTATACACAAGCCTTCACATATTGTCTTTTACAAGTACTGCAAACCTTGTACCTTTATATTTTTATTTTATAAAGTTGCAATGTAATTCAATTAGTTCCAATTCGACTTTAGAAGACAGTGGTGGGGTTTCTGTACAGGACTGGTCAAGGCCTAACAGCAAATTAGTATATTGTCAAATCCTCAAAGTTTCATAGCAAATTGTGCTCTATTGTTCTCATTTAATCGCTTATCTATATTTACAGTGAAATCCCATTGTGTAATGTGTAGGCCATGTGTCCATAGTGTAAGGCATTATTACACACAGGATAAGTCATTATCCGTATAATAATTATATCCTATATCCATCATTACATTGTTTTTAACAACAGAGACACAATAACAGCAACAACTGAATTTGTGTAAACCTGGACAACTTTAAGTTGTTAAGTCATTGTTCAGGTTGTGTTGCTCTGAGGGAATGAGGGGCAATGAATTAGTTTAGGGTTGTGATGACTGCACTTTTATTCAATGTTTTTTCAAATGCTAAATAATGAACAAACCCCACATTTCTTCCCACCAGTTAAAATGTAAACAGGCTAAATGATGATGGCTGATGCTTCATTCACTATAGACAATGCATTCAAATGCGGAGATTAAACCTGCAAATGGTCACTGGTTGTCTGTCATTGGACAGATCACCTGTTAATGATCACATTATGGATGAACTGAGACCATTTTACACCTCTTTGACTCTGAGTTTCAACAGAACTACAGAAATAGGTCGATCACACAGAACTTATTATTATTATCCTTTGTGAAATGTTAAAGGTGCGGTAACTTGTAACATGGGATATGTTTTGTTAAAATAGCTCTAGTAATCATTGTTATATTGTTTGTTCATATACAAAAACATATGCTAATGTCTCTCTCTCAGTTGAAATGGTAACCAGAGAACTGGCCATTTGAGAACATGATGAGTAGGAAAGAGAGAGAATACATCTTGTGTTGTCAAAGTGCAATGTCAAATATAAAATCAAATAAGGAAAAAATACAGAAATGCCTCAAGTAGAAAAAGTAGAAAATCTAAAAATGAATGAAAAGTAATACAAATCACTCACCCGCAAACATTATGACAATCAGTCACCAGGATATGGGTGTTTTCAATGAATCTGAAAGGAGATGTAGTTCGCACACCGGCCTTGAGCTAATTACTAAAAGAGTTTCCTCACATATCACAATTATTTGGGTTTATCTACAGTATGAATTATCTGGTGTCTTTTAAGGCTTGACATTCGAGAGAAGTGTTGTCCACACAGATCACAACCATATGGTTTCTCTCCAGTGTGAATTCTCTGGTGTTTTTTAAGGTCGGACAACTGAGAGAAATGGTGTCCACACTGATCACATCCATAGGGTTTCTCTCCAGTGTGAATTATCTGGTGGCTTTTAAGGTGGGTCAAATGAGAGAAGTGTTTCCCACAATGATCACATCCATAGGGTTTCTCTCCAGTATGAATTCTCTGGTGGCTTTTAAGGTTTGCCATTTGAGAGAAATGTTGTCCACACTGATCACATCCATAGGGTTTCTCTCCAGTGTGAATTATCTGGTGTTTTTTCATGTCGGACAACTGAGAGAAGTGTTGTCCACACTGATCACATCCATATGGCTTCTCTCCAGTATGAATTATCTGGTGTCTCTTCAGGTTGGACTTGTCAGAGAAGCGCTGCCCACACTGATCACATCCATAGGGTTTATCTCCAGTGTGAATTCTCTGGTGGATTTTAAGGTGGGTCAAATGAGAGAAGTGTTTCCCACAATGATCACATCCATAGGGTTTCTCTCCAGTATGAAGTCTCTGGTGTGTTTTAAGGTTTCTCATTGTAGGGAAGCGTTTACCACACTGATCACAGCAGTGGCATTTTTGCTTTTGCTCTGGTAGAACATGGAAACCAGACTGATGATGCAACACTGAATTGGAAACAAAAACAAACAAAAATACATAAACAGGTACTCAATGCTAAAATAAATCAAAACAAACACATGACTATATCAAAATACATCCTTATGGCATGCTGTATATCCATATAAACACAGTAAGTAACTTACAGAGGTCTTGGTGATCATTGGGTACTCCCTGTTGAGCAGAACTGTTCGTGGTGGCATTGGTAGAGTCCATCTTCGCTTCAAGCCTGGAGTTGTGGAGAACGGACAACTACAAACTCTTCTTATACTAGAGAGACTGAGGTGGAACCACTAACTGCTTGGTGTTGATTGGCCAAAGAGTGGAACAATAGAATCATCAGCCACCAATCATAACCTAAGAAACTGCTGCATGTCCTCCATTCCTCTCTGACTCCTCCCCCAGGTCTATGCAACATTCTAGAAATAAACTGCGAGATTGCTTTGTAAGCTTCATATTTAATATATTAATCTATCTATATCCAATATAGAGTATCTGACTATCTGGATAATATATGTACAGTCTAAAAATATTGAATAAGTGGATATTAATGAAGTGTTACTGCAGCAGAGCCATTAAGAGGATTGCTGCATATTATGTCAGCAACATAGAACCAGCTCTGGTGAAGAAACAACAAGAAGTTTTCAAATGCAGAGATAAAACATGTAATGGTCACTGGTTGTCTGTCATTGGACAGATCACCTGTTAATGATCACAGTATGGATGACCTGAGACCATTTTACACCTCTTTGACTCTGAGTTTCAACAGAAACTCTGACGTGCTTTCAAATACAAAGCTCCAAATGACTGGAACAATCTCCCCAGCTCTATCAGATCAATCAACTCTGTCAATTTCTTTAAAGTCTCCATCCTCACTTATCTTCAAATACCCTGCTCTTGCTTCTGATATGCCTCAGTTTGTTTTTTTTGTTTTTCTTTTTTACACTCAAACCTGCAAATATACTGTAAAGTTGTGATCTATGCATGTGCACGTTTGTAATTATATATCTATATATCTATCTAATCACACTTTGTTATCTTATCACTCTGAGTATCTATCTAAAATGACGCTAAAGCATTTTTCTGCATGTGCACATGCCACACAGTATATGTAACAGTTTGTTTCTGATTTTGTCTTTTTCATTTTTATTCATGAACTATGTCCATTATACCATGATGCATTATGCCCCTTATTTTCTGGGTGACTAGGTGGGGTGGGAGCGGCCAGCTTGGGAGAGCTTTTCTGTTTTTTGTTTTGTAATGTATGCATGAATGTACTTGTTGTAACGTTTCTGTCTATTGTATTGCTCTGTATTTGATGTATGTTGCTGGACCCCCTCGAAAACGAGATGATGCATCTCAAGGGGATATCCTTTTTCAATAAAGGTACATTTGTTTCCCAATACTCAAACTGCCACCCACCCCCATGATTGCACATTCTTTATACATAGTACACAAGCCTTCACATCTTGTCTTTTACAAGTATATACAGCCCCCTGTACTTTTATTATTGTATGTGTTAAGTTGTAATGTAAGTTCAATTTGTTTCCACTTTAGTTTAGAAGACATTAATTCATGATCCGAAGAGTGGAACAATAGAATCATCAGCCACCAATCATAACCTAAGAAACTGCTGCATGTGCTCCACCCCTCTCTGACTCCTCCCCCAGGTCTTGCTCTATGCAACATTCTAGAAATAAACTGCGAGATTGCTTTGTAAGCTTCATATTTAATATTTTAATCTATCTATATCCAATATAGAGTATCTGACTAATATATGTACAGTCTACAAATATTGAATAAGTGGATATTAATCGAGTGTTACTGCAGCAGAGCCATTAAGAGGATTTCTTTACATTATTTCAGTAACATAGATGTGTGGTATGTCTGGTGAAGAAACAACAAGAAAAACAGTTTTTCAAACTGCCACCCACCCCCTATTGTATTGCAAACAGTCTTCATAAATAGTATACACAAGCCTTCACATATTGTCTTTTACAAGTACTGCAAACCCTGTACCTTTATATTTTTATTTTATAAAGTTGCAATGTAATTCAATTAGTTCCAATTCGACTTTAGAAGACAGTGGTGGGGTTTCTGTACAGGACTGGTCAAGGCCTAACAGCACATTAGTATATTGTCAAATCCTCAAAGTTTAATAGCAAATTGTGCTCTATTGTTCTCATTTAATCGCTTATCTATATTTACAGTGAAATCCCATTGTGTAATGTGTAGGCCATGTGTCCATAGTGTAAGGCATTATTACATACAGGATAAGTCATTATCCGTATAATAATTATATCCTATATCCATCATTACATTGTTTTTAACAACAGAGACACAATAACAGCAACAACTGAATTTGTGTAAACCTGGACAACTTTAAGTTTTTAATTCATTGTTCAGGTTGTGTTGCTCTGAGGGAATGAGGGGCACTGAATTAGTTTCAATAGGGTTGTGATGACTGCACTTTTATTCAATGTTTTTTCAAATGCTAAATAATGAACAAAACCCACATTTCTTCCCACCAGTTAAAATGTAAACAGGCTAAATGATGATGGCTGATGCTTCATTCACTATAGACAATGCATTCAAATGCAGAGATTAAACCTGCAAATGGTCACTGGTTGCCTGTCATTGGACAGATCACCTGTTAATGATCACATTATGGATGAACTGAGACCATTTTACACCTCTTTGACTCTGAGTTTCAACAGAACTACAGAAATAGGTCGATCACACAGAACTTATTATTATTATCCTTTGTGAAATGGTAAAGGTGCGGTAACTTGTAACATGGGATATGTTTTGTTAAAATAGCTCTAGTAATCATTGTTATATTGTTTGTTCAGTAACAGAGATCTTCCCACTTCTCCATACCCATTTCACCAACATAATTATTACTATTTCATAATGTGAAATTTGTTCATAATATAATTGACCAGTAATATGAAGAGAAGAAGGCCCATGGGCTCTACAATTTAAGAATTTATGACACAATATTTCGTTCACAGGTTTTCATTTAAAAAAATGCTCTCATGTGCTTACCACATATCACTATAAAATACATTAGGCCTATATACAAAAACATATGCTAATTTCTCTCTCTCAGTTGAAATGGTAACCAGAGAACTGGCCATTTGAGAACATGATGAGTAGGAAAGAGAGACAATACATCTTGTGATGTCAAAGTGCAATGTCAAATATAAAATCAAATAAGGAAAAAAGACAGAAATGCCTCAAGTAGAAAATCAAAAAATGAATTAAAAGTAATACAAATCACTCACCCGCAAACATTATGACAATCAGTCACCAGAATACGGGTGTTTTCAATGAATCTGAAAGGAGATGTAGTTCGCACACCGGCCTTGAGCTAATTACTAAAAGCTTTTCCTCACATATCACAATTATTTGGGTTTCTCTACAGTATGAATTCTCTGGTGTCTTTTAAGGCTTGACATTTGAGAGAAGTGTTGTCCACACAGATCACAACCATATGGGTTCTCTCCAGTGTGAATTATCTGGTGTTTTTTAAGGTTGGACAACTGAGAGAAGTGTTTCCCACAATGATCACATCCATAGGGTTTCTCTCCAGTATGAATTCTCTGGTGGCTTTTAAGGTTTCCCATAGTAGAGAAGTGTTGTCCACACTGATCACATCCATAGGGTTTCTCTCCAGTGTGAATTCTCTGGTGTTTTTTCATGTCGGACAACTGAGAGAAGTGTTGTCCACACTGATCACATCCATATGGTTTCTCTCCAGTATGAATTATCTGGTGACTCTTCAGGTTGGACTTGTCAGAGAAGCGCTGCCCACACTGATCACATCCATAGGGTTTATCTCCAGTGTGAATTCTCTGGTGTTTTTTAAGGTTGGACAACTGAGAGAAGTGTTGTCCACAATCATCACATCCATAGGGTTTCTCTCCAGTGTGAATTTTCTGGTGGCTTTTAAGGTTTGCCATTTTAGAGAAGTGTTGTCCACACTGTTCACATCCATAGGGTTTCTCTCCAGTATGAATTCTCTGGTGTGTTGTAAGGTTTCCCATTGTAGAGAAGTGTTGTCCACACTGATCACACCCATAGGGTTTCTCTCCAGTGTGAATTATCTGGTGTGTTTTAAGTCTAGATATCGTAGGGAAGCGTTTACCACACTGATCACAGCAGTGGCATTTTTGCTTAGCCAAGCTTCTTTGTTCATTCACCTCTGGTAGAACATGGAAACCAGACTGATGATGCAACACTGAATTGGAAACAAAGACAAAGGAAATGTTGTTTAGAGGCATCCCTGGACTTAAAATAGTGTGAAGTTAATATCACCCAATAATCAATTTAGCATCCATTTATAATTCGTTTGTACAATAGTTTTATATTTTATAAATACATACAGGTACTCAATGCTAAAATAAATCAAAACAAACAAATGACTATATCAAGATACATCCTTATGGCATGCTGTATATCCATATAAACACAGTAAGTAACTTACAGAGGTCTTGGTGATCATTGGGTCCTCCCTGTTGAGCAGAACTGTTCGTGGTGGCATTGGTAGAGTCCATCTTCGCTTCAAGCCTGGAGTCCACAGTCAGATGTGATCAGAAAGGATTGATATCCTGGAGGAGTTGTGGAGAACGGATAACTACAAACTCTTCTTATACTAGAGAGCCTGAGGTGGAACCACTAACTGCGTGGTGTTGATTGGCCAAAGAGTGGAACAATAGAATCATCAGCCACCAATCACAAACTAACAAACGGCTGCATGTCCTCCATTCCTCTCTGACTCCTCCCCCAGGTCATGCTCTATGCAACATTCTAGAAATAAACTGCGAGATTGCTTTGTAAGCTTCATATTTAATATATGAATCTATCTATTTCCAACATAGAGTATCTGACTATCTGGATAATATATGTACAGTCTAAAAATATTGAATAAGTGGATATTAATGAAGTGTTACTGCAGCAGAGCCATTAAGAGGATTGCTGCATATTATGTCAGCAACATAGAACCAGCTCTGGTGAAGAAACAACAAGAAGTTTTCCAAAACACATTTTTTTCCCAAAACACAAACTGCCACCCACCCCCTAAAATTATTGCAAACAGTCTTCATAAATAGTACATTGTTTTATTGTATTGAGTTTCAATGTAAGTTCAATTTGTTTTCGAGTCAAGGCCTAACAACAAATTAGTATATTGTCAAACCCTCAAAGTATCATAGCCAATTGTGCTCTATTGTTCTAATTTAATCGCTTATCTATATTTTATATATTTTATACTGTGTGCAGAAACATGTGTCCATAGTGTACGTCATTATTAATTCATGACCAGGATAAGTCAAGATAAATCAGGATAAGTCATTATCCTTATAATAATCATATCCTATATGACATTACATTGTTACATTACATTACATTGTTTTTAACAACAGAGACACAATAACAGCAACAACTGAATTTGTGTAAACCTGGACAACTTTAAGTTTTTAATTCATTGTTCAGGTTGTGTTGCTCTGAGGGAATGAGGGGCACTGAATTAGTTTCAATAGGGTTGTGATGACTGCACTTTTATTCAATGTTTTTTCAAATGCTAAATAATGAACAAAACCCACATTTCTTCCCACCAGTTAAAATGTAAACAGGCTAAATGATGATGGCTGATGCTTCATTCACTATAGACAATGCATTCAAATGCAGAGATTAAACCTGCAAATGGTCACTGGTTGCCTGTCATTGGACAGATCACCTGTTAATGATCACATTATGGATGAACTGAGACCATTTTACACCTCTTTGACTCTGAGTTTCAACAGAACTACAGAAATAGGTCGATCACACAGAACTTATTATTATTATCCTTTGTGAAATGGTAAAGGTGCGGTAACTTGTAACATGGGATATGTTTTGTTAAAATAGCTCTAGTAATCATTGTTATATTGTTTGTTCAGTAACAGAGATCTTCCCACTTCTCCATACCCATTTCACCAACATAATTATTACTATTTCATAATGTGAAATTTGTTCATAATATAATTGACCAGTAATATGAAGAGAAGAAGTTCCATGGGCTCTACAATTTAAGAATTTATGACACAATATTTCGTTCACAGGTTTTAATTAAAAAAAAATGCTCACATGTGCTTACCACATATATCACTATAAAATACATTATGCCTATATACAAAAACATATGCTAATTTCTCTCTCTCAGTTGAAATGGTAACCAGAGAACTGGCCATTTGAGTTGATGAGTAGGAAAGAGAGAGAATACATCTTTTGATGTCAAAGTGCAATGTCAAATATAAAATCAAATAAGGAAAAAATACAGAAATGCCTCAAGTAGAAAATCAAAAAATGAATTAAAAGTAATACAAATCACTCACCCGCAAACATTATGACAATCAGTCACCAGAATACGGGTGTTTTCAATGAATCTGAAAGGAGATGTAGTTCGCACACCGGCCTTGAGCTAATTACTAAAAGCTTTTCCTCACATATCACAATTATTTGGGTTTCTCTACAGTATGAATTCTCTGGTGTCTTTTAAGACTTGGCATTTGAGAGAAGTGTTGTCCACACAGATCACAACCATATGGTTTCTCTCCAGTGTGAATTCTCTGGTGGCTTTTAAGGTGGGTCAAATGAGAGAAGTGTTTCCCACAATGATCACATCCATAGGGTTTCTCTCCAGTATGAATTCTCTGGTGGATTTTAAGGTGTGCCATTTGAGAGAAATGTTGTCCACACTGATCACATCCATAGGGTTTCTCTCCAGTGTGAATTCTCTGGTGTTTTTTCATGCCGGACAACTGAGAGAAGTGTTGTCCACACTGATCACATCCATATGGCTTCTCTCCAGTATGAATTATCTGGTGTCTCTTCAGGTTGGACTTGTCAGAGAAGCGCTGCACACACTGATCACATCCATAGGGTTTCTCTCCAGTGTGAATTCTCTGGTGTTTTTTAAGGTTTGCCATTTTAGAGAAGTGGTGACCACACTGATCACATCCATAGGGTTTCTCTCCAGTATGAATTCTCTGGTGGCTTTTAAGGTGTGCCATTTGAGAGAAATGTTGTCCACACTGATCACATCCATAGGGTTTCTCCCCAGTGTGAATTATCTGGTGTATTTTAAGGCTGGACATTCGAGGGAAGCGTTTACCACACTGATCACAGCAGTGGTATTTTTGCTTAGCCAAGCTACTTTGATCATTCACCTCTGGTAGAACAGGGAAGCCAGACTGATGATGCAACACTGAATTGGAAATAAAGAAAAAGGAAAATGTTGTTTAGAGGCATTCCTGGACTTAAAATAGCAAAAACGAGTTAATGTACCCAATTATCAATTTAGCATCCATTTATATTTTGATTTCACAATAGTTTTATATTCTAGAAAGGACACAAAACAGGTAGGCCTACTCAATTCTAAAATAAATGCTAAAACAAAACCAACACATGACTAGATAAAAAAACATCCTTATGGCATGCTGTATATCCATATAAGTAAGTAACTTACAGAGGTCTTGGTGATCATTGGGTCCTCCCTGTTGAGCAGAATCGTTTGAGGTGGTGTTGAGAGAGTCCATCTTCTCTTCAAGTCTGGAGTCCACAGTCAGATGTGATCAGAAATGATTGATATCCTGGAGGAGTTGTGGAGAACTGACAACTACAAACTAGAGCTGGGACTCGATTAAAAAAATTAATCGTAATTAATCGCAGGCTCTGCGATTAATTAATCTAGATTAATCGCATTTTAATCGCATATCATTATTTGACCCGAGAACAGTGAGAAAGCAATTTTTTCAAATGGATTTTGGTATTTTGACTTTATGAGTGAAGGAATAGTGAATACATAAACTTCAGCAACAAAACATTGTTTATTTTTTATCAGGTGGTACTTAACCAAAACCAACAGATCAGTGCCATTTTTGCCATAAAGTGCATCTTCTTTTTGTTGAATATACAGTCTAGACCATATCAATTCAAGGACCTGTAAACTCACAAGTAAAACAAATGTATACTATTTCAAGTACATTCCAGAACCCTGACCATTAGAAAACAAAACATCTGTTTCTTCAGAGGACAAACAGCCATAACAACATACAAATAAAATAGACCCCATTTCAATCCAACTCTCCCATAACCTTGGAAAAATATGAAACGGTTAACTGTTCAAGTTCAACATAAAGTGCCATTTGTACCATCTAAAATGGTAAAATAAAATATAACAAATAAAATAAAAAAGTGCCTGTGATCTAAGCTTACTTCTGCTGCTTCTTCTGTTTCAGCCAGTTGCTGAGACAAACTAGCCTGTTCACATTTTCAGAGCTCAAGGCTGCCCTCTTCTTTTGAACTATGTTACCTGCCAGTGAGAAAAGTCTCTCACAAGGGACCGTTGTCATAAAGCTGCTGGATTCTTTTTGAGATTGTCTTTCTGCATGGCAGCACATATGTTGTGTCAGACGAAGCTATCTGTAGCACTTTTTGCAGCCCCATATCTTCGACCACCGCAAGTGGTCTACAGTTGACTGCAACCCAGTAAGCCAGGGAGTTTGTTAGTTTGTCAGACGTGGACTTAGTCATCTTGCCTCTGAAACCAGGCATCAGGTCGAGTGTAGGTTGCGACGTTGAAGAAGACGGAGTAACGTGAACTTCCACGCTAGCTGCAACATGTTTGGCATTGATGTGATATGTGAGGGACGATGTGCTGCGGTGATAGGCAAATTCTTTGTCGCATAATATGCATACAACTGCATTTTTGTCCACGCTTCCATCGGCTCGCTTTTTAAATCTAAATGTCCCACTAAATTTCCCAAGCTGCGAGTTCTTATTTGTGCACTGACTGCACTCATGCTAATTGCTAACGTGTGCTGTTCCAGTTTGTTGTTGTTATCGTCTAGTACTAGCGGAAGTGAATGCTCACTGCTCAGACAGCAATGCTGCTGGGTGCGTCAGCATCTTAGGTAAGTGAAAACGCGCGCCCAGTGAGAAACGTTCCGGTTCGGCGGTGAAAACTAAATATGCGATTAAAATGCGTTAATTTTTTTAACGCGTTAATTTTTCTGGCGTTAATTAATCGTAATTAATCGCAATTAGTCCCGGCCCTACTACAAACTCTTCTTATACTAGAGAGCCTGAGGTGGAACCACTAACTGCTTGGTGTTGATTGGCCAAAGAGTGGAACAATAGAATCATCAGCCACCAATCACAACCTAAGAAACGGCTGCATGTCCTCCACCCCTCTCTGACTCCTCCCCCCATGCTCTATGCAACAATCTAGAAATATACTGCTAACTGTGAGATTAGAGTATCTAACTAGACTATCTGACTATCTGGATAATATATGTAACGTCTAATTGAATAAGTGGTTATTAATTAATTGTTACTGCAGCAGAGCAATTAAGAGGATTTCTTTACATTATTTAATTAACATAGAAACAACAAGAAAAACAGTTTTCCAAAACTATTGTTTTCAAAACACCCACCCCCTATAGTATTGCAAACAGTCTTCATGAATCGTACACATGTAAGCCTTCACATCTTGTCTTTTACAAGTATACTACTGCACACCCTGTACCTTTATATTTATATTTTATTAAGTTGCAATGTAAGTTCAATTAGTTTCAATTCGACTTTAGAAGACAGTGGTTTCTGTACAGGGCTGGTCAAGGCCTAACAGCAAATTAGTATATCGTCAAATCCTCAAAGTTTCATAGCAAATTGTGCTCTATTGTTCTCATTTAATCGCTTATCTATATTTACAGTGAAATCCCATTGTGTGATTTGTACGCCATGGGTCCATAGTGTAAGGCATTATTAAGTCATGATCAGGATAAGTCATCATCTGTATAATAATTATATCCTATATCCATCATTACATTGTTTTTAACAACAGAGACACAATAACAGCAACAACTGAATTTGTGTAAACCTGGACAACTTTAAGTTTTTAAGTCATTGTTCAGGTTGTGTTGCTCTGAGGGAATGAGCAATGAGGGGCAATGAATTAGTTTCATAGGGTTGTGATGACTGCACTTTTATTCAATGTTTTTTCAAATGCTAAATAATGAACAAACCCCACATTTCTTCCCACCAGTTAAAATATAAACAGGCTAAATGATGATGGCTGATGCTTCATTCACTATAGACAATGCATTCAAATGCATAGATTAAACCTGCAAATGGTCACTGGTTGTCTGGCATTGGACCTGTTAATGATCACATTATGGATGAACGGAGACCATTTTACACATCTTTGACTCTGAGTTTCAACATAACTACAGAAATAGGTCGACACACAGAACTTATTATTATTATTATCCTTTGTGAACTGTTAAAGGTGCGGTAACTTAACATGGGATATGTTTTGTTAAAATAGCTCTAGTAATCATTGTTATATTGTTTGTTCAGTAACAGAGATCTTCCCACTTCCCCATACCCATTTCACCAACATAATTATTACTATTTCATTTTGTGAAATTTGTTCATAATATAATTGACCAGTAATATGAAGAGAAGAAGGCCCATGGGCTCTACAATTTAAGAATTTATGACACAATATTTCGTTCACAGGTTTTATTTAGACAAAGGAAATGTTGTTTAGAGGCATCCCTGGACTTAAAATAGTGTGAAGTTAATATACCCAATAATCAATTTAGCATCCATTTATAATTTGTTTGTACAATATATTTTATAAAATACATAAACAGGTACTCAATGCTAAAATAAATCAAAACAAACAAATGACTAGATCAAAATACATCCTTATGGCATGCTGTATATCCATATAAACACTGTATGTAACTTACAGAGGTCTTGGTGATCATTGGGTCCTCCCTGTTGAGCAGAACTGTTCATGGTGGCATTGGTAGAGTTCATCTTCAGCTGAAGTCTGGAGTCCACAGTCAGATGTGATCAGAAAGGATTGATATCCCGGAGGAGTTGTGGAGAACTGACAACTACAAACTTTTCTTATACTAGAGCCTGAGGTGGAACCACTAACTGCTTGGTGTTGATTGGCCAAAGAGTGGAACAATAGAATCGTCAGCCACCAATCACAACCTAACAAACTGCTGCATGTCCTCCACCCCTCTCTGACTCCTCCCCCAGGTCTTGCTCTATGCAACATTCTAGAAATAAACTGCGATATTGCTTTGTAAGCTTCATAATTAATATTTTAATCTATCTATATCCAATATAGAGTATCTGACTATATGGATAATAAATGTACAGTCTAAAAATATTGAATAAGTGGATATTAAGAGGATTTCTTTACATTATTTCAATAACATAGATGTGTGGTATGTCTGGTGAAGAAAAACAGTTTTTCAAAACTGTTGTTTTCAAAACACAAAGTGCCACCCACCCCCTATTGTATTGCAAATAGTACACAAGCCTTCACATATTGTCTTGTACTTGTCTTGTAAGTACTGCAAACCCTGTACCTTTATATTTTTATTTTATAAAGTTATTCATTATTTCAGTTCATTATTTAGCATTTGAAAAAACATTGAATAAAAGTGCAGTCATCACAACCCTATGAAACTAATTCATTGCCCCTCATTGCTCATTCCCTCAGAGCAACACAACCTGAACAATGACTTAAAAACTTAAAGTTGTCCATATGCATATCCATATGAATATGTATAGTTTATTATGTATAGTGTATGTATAGTTTCATCATATAGATATTCCACTGTTACCTTCTTAGCTTACGCATGTTTCATGATAAATGCTTTTATGTGATGTATTCCCATGCTTTTGTTCTTGCCTAAATGTAAGTCGCTCTGGATTAAGAGCGTCTGCTAAATGCCTAAATTGTAAATTGTAAATTGTCCAGGTTTACACAAATTCAGTTGTTGCTGTTATTGTGTCTCTGTTGTTAAAAACAATGTAATGATGGATATAGGATATAATTATTATACAGATGATGACTTATCCTGATCATGACTTAATAATGCCTTACACTATGGACCCATGGCGTACAAATCACACAATGGGATTTCACTGTAAATATAGATAAGCGATTAAATGAGAACAATAGAGCACAATTTGCTATGAAACTTTGAGGATTTGACGATATACTAATTTGCTGTTAGGCCTTGACCAGTCCTGTACAGAAACCACTGTCTTCTAAAGTCGAATTGAAACTAATTGAACTTACATTGCAACTTAATAAAATATAAATATAAAGGTACATGGTGTGCAGTAGTATACTTGTAAAAGACAAGATGTGAAGGCTTACATGTGTAATAATTATATCCTATATCCATCATTACATTGTTTTTAACAACAGAGACACAATAACAGCAACAACTGAATTGTGTAAACCTGGACAACTTTAAGTTTTTAAGTCATTGTTCAGGTTGTGTTGCTCTGAGGGAATGAGGGGCAATGAATTAGTTTCAATAGGGTTGTGATGACTGCACTTTTATTCAATGTTTTTTCAAATGCTAAATAATGAACAAACCCCACATTTCTTCCCACCAGTTAAAATGTAAACAGGCTAAATGATGATGGCTGATGCTTCATTCACTATAGACAATGCATTCAAATGCGGAGATTAAACCTGCAAATGGTCACTGGTTGTCTGTCATTGGACAGATCACCTGTTAATGATCACATTATGGATGAACTGAGACCATTTTACACCTCTTTGACTCTGAGTTTCAACAGAACTACAGAAATAGGTCGATCACACAGAACTTATTATTATTATCCTTTGTGAAATGTTAAAGGTGCGGTAACTTGTAACATGGGATATGTTTTGTTAAAATAGCTCTAGTAATCATTGTTATATTGTTTGTTCATATACAAAAACATATGCTAATGTCTCTCTCTCAGTTGAAATGGTAACCAGATAACTGGCCATTTGAGAACATGATGAGTAGGAAAGAGAGAGAATACATCTTGTGATGTCAAAGTGCAATGTCAAATATAAAATCAAATAAGGAAAAAAGACAGAAATGCCTCAAGTAGAAAAAGTAGAAAATCTAAAAATGAATGAAAAGTAATACAAATCACTCACCTGCAAACATTATGACATTATGACCTCCACCCCTCTCTGACTCCTCCCCCCATGCGCTATGCAACATTCTAGAAATATACTGCTAACTTTGAGATTAGAGTATCTAACTAGACTATCTGACTATCTGGATAATATATTGTGGGGTCTCGCGAGCGACACCCCGCTATGGTAAGTGCGTTGCCAGGGCAACCAGACAAGCTGTCAGACAGAAGACGCCTCGGATCGTAAGACACGCCCTCGGCCGCCTAATAGGGGATGTCTACGTCCCGAATCTCCTCCTCCACCAGATCGAGCTGATGGACGGACCGCACCCAAATCAGCAAGCGGCCACACCCGGCGTATAAAAGGAAGACTTAGTAGTCGGTCTGACAGCGGCTGGTTCACACACACACGCTCACGGAGGCACGCACACGCAAACCGTCGGGGGGTAAGCAGACACACACGCTCCCACCGAACACACACACTCATGTGTATAACTCTGCATGCCTTAACTGTCACTCTCCTCATCACAGGCTTTCAGGATCGGGCCAGGAAATGTCCGAGGGGCAGAGACCTCGGACGAGATAAATGAAGTATAGGAACTGGAGTTCCGGATCTCACGTTATCGCGCTGCAACAGGGGGGCAGCCCTGCCACAACGGCGAAGACGGGGAACCCATAATAAAAGGTCGGAAGGAAACCTATTAATTCCAAAGACATTGCATTGAGAACTGTCTAGCAAACAGGCACTCATTATTTACGCCGGTTAGGCTGAACGGCTGGTGCTCTCTCGGAGCTGAATCCCCGCTATGGGAGAAGACCCTCTACAGTAAAGGATAAATACTGACGACGTCACGAAGCAAGATCCCGCCGTCATCTCTTATCATTTATTATTATAAGGAGCCCTCCAGTGAGGAGACGAGCTATAAGAAAACACGTAACCTAAGTTGAAACTAACGTTTTGTTCTCATCCTCTCCAGGCCGTGGATTGACGCCTGTGAAACCTAATAATACTGTATGGACTGAACTGAGCAGAAGAGACCTATGTTGGGCTTCTCCTGTCTGTGTGAAATTGCTATAATTTCTGCTCTGTGAATAAACAGCCGTTTTCAAGTGCTGCAATACCCTGGTCCGCCTGTTCATTCCACACCAAGACTCCACAATATGTAAAGTCTAATTGAATAAGTGGATATTAATTAATTGTTACTGAAGCAGAGCAATTAAGAGGATTTATTTACATCATTTAACTAACAACAAGAAAAACTGTTTTCCAAAACTATTGTTTTCAAAACACCGACCCCCTATAGTATTGCAAACAGTCTTCATGAATAGTACACATGTAAGCCTTCACATCTTGTCTTTTACAAGTATACTACTGCACACCCTGTACCTTTATATTTATTTGCAATGTAAGTTTAATTAGTTTCAATTAGACTTTAGAATACAGTGGTTTCTGTACAGGACTGGTCAAGGCCTACAGCAAATTAGTATATTGTCAAATCCTCAAAGTTTCATAGCAAATTGTGCTCTATTGTTCTCATTTAATCGCTATAATCTATATTTGCAGTGAAATCCCATTGTGTAATGTGGATAACATGGGATATGTTTTGTTAAAATAGCTCTAGTAATCATTGTTATATTGTTTGTTCAGTAACAGAGATCTTCCCACTTCCCCATACCCATTTCACCAACATAATTATTACTATTTCATTTTGTGAAATTTGTTCATAATATAATTGACCAGTAATATGAAGAGAAGAAGGCCCATGGGCTCTACAATTTAAGAATTTATGACACAATATTTCGTTCACAGGTTTTATTTAGACAAAGGAAATGTTGTTTAGAGGCATCCCTGGACTTAAAATAGTGTGAAGTTAATATACCCAATAATCAATTTAGCATCCATTTATAATTTGTTTGTACAATATATTTTATAAAATACATAAACAGGTACTCAATGCTAAAATAAATCAAAACAAACAAATGACTAGATCAAAATACATCCTTATGGCATGCTGTATATCCATATAAACACTGTATGTAACTTACAGAGGTCTTGGTGATCATTGGGTCCTCCCTGTTGAGCAGAACTGTTCATGGTGGCATTGGTAGAGTTCATCTTCAGCTGAAGTCTGGAGTCCACAGTCAGATGTGATCAGAAAGGATTGATATCCCGGAGGAGTTGTGGAGAACTGACAACTGCAAACTTTTCTTATACTAGAGCCTGAGGTGGAACCACTAACTGCTTGGTGTTGATTGGCCAAAGAGTGGAACAATAGAATCGTCAGCCACCAATCACAACCTAACAAACTGCTGCATGTCCTCCACCCCTCTCTGACTCCTCCCCCAGGTCTTGCTCTATGCAACATTCTAGAAATAAACTGCGATATTGCTTTGTAAGCTTCATAATTAATATTTTAATCTATCTATATCCAATATAGAGTATCTGACTATATGGATAATAAATGTACAGTCTAAAAATATTGAATAAGTGGATATTAAGAGGATTTCTTTACATTATTTCAATAACATAGATGTGTGGTATGTCTGGTGAAGAAAAACAGTTTTTCAAAACTGTTGTTTTCAAAACACAAAGTGCCACCCACCCCCTATTGTATTGCAAATAGTACACAAGCCTTCACATATTGTCTTGTACTTGTCTTGTAAGTACTGCAAACCCTGTACCTTTATATTTTTATTTTATAAAGTTATTCATTATTTCAGTTCATTATTTAGCATTTGAAAAAACATTGAATAAAAGTGCAGTCATCACAACCCTATGAAACTAATTCATTGCCCCTCATTGCTCATTCCCTCAGAGCAACACAACCTGAACAATGACTTAAAAACTTAAAGTTGTCCATATGCATATCCATATGAATATGTATAGTTTATTATGTATAGTGTATGTATAGTTTCATCATATAGATATTCCACTGTTACCTTCTTAGCTTACGCATGTTTCATGATAAATGCTTTTATGTGATGTATTCCCATGCTTTTGTTCTTGCCTAAATGTAAGTCGCTCTGGATTAAGAGCGTCTGCTAAATGCCTAAATTGTAAATTGTAAATTGTCCAGGTTTACACAAATTCAGTTGTTGCTGTTATTGTGTCTCTGTTGTTAAAAACAATGTAATGATGGATATAGGATATAATTATTATACAGATGATGACTTATCCTGATCATGACTTAATAATGCCTTACACTATGGACCCATGGCGTACAAATCACACAATGGGATTTCACTGTAAATATAGATAAGCGATTAAATGAGAACAATAGAGCACAATTTGCTATGAAACTTTGAGGATTTGACGATATACTAATTTGCTGTTAGGCCTTGACCAGTCCTGTACAGAAACCACTGTCTTCTAAAGTCGAATTGAAACTAATTGAACTTACATTGCAACTTAATAAAATATAAATATAAAGGTACATGGTGTGCAGTAGTATACTTGTAAAAGACAAGATGTGAAGGCTTACATGTGTAATAATTATATCCTATATCCATCATTACATTGTTTTTAACAACAGAGACACAATAACAGCAACAACTGAATTGTGTAAACCTGGACAACTTTAAGTTTTTAAGTCATTGTTCAGGTTGTGTTGCTCTGAGGGAATGAGGGGCAATGAATTAGTTTCAATAGGGTTGTGATGACTGCACTTTTATTCAATGTTTTTTCAAATGCTAAATAATGAACAAACCCCACATTTCTTCCCACCAGTTAAAATGTAAACAGGCTAAATGATGATGGCTGATGCTTCATTCACTATAGACAATGCATTCAAATGCGGAGATTAAACCTGCAAATGGTCACTGGTTGTCTGTCATTGGACAGATCACCTGTTAATGATCACATTATGGATGAACTGAGACCATTTTACACCTCTTTGACTCTGAGTTTCAACAGAACTACAGAAATAGGTCGATCACACAGAACTTATTATTATTATCCTTTGTGAAATGTTAAAGGTGCGGTAACTTGTAACATGGGATATGTTTTGTTAAAATAGCTCTAGTAATCATTGTTATATTGTTTGTTCATATACAAAAACATATGCTAATGTCTCTCTCTCAGTTGAAATGGTAACCAGATAACTGGCCATTTGAGAACATGATGAGTAGGAAAGAGAGAGAATACATCTTGTGATGTCAAAGTGCAATGTCAAATATAAAATCAAATAAGGAAAAAAGACAGAAATGCCTCAAGTAGAAAAAGTAGAAAATCTAAAAATGAATGAAAAGTAATACAAATCACTCACCTGCAAACATTATGACATTATGACCTCCACCCCTCTCTGACTCCTCCCCCCATGCGCTATGCAACATTCTAGAAATATACTGCTAACTTTGAGATTAGAGTATCTAACTAGACTATCTGACTATCTGGATAATATATTGTGGGGTCTCGCGAGCGACACCCCGCTATGGTAAGTGCGTTGCCAGGGCAACCAGACAAGCTGTCAGACAGAAGACGCCTCGGATCGTAAGACACGCCCTCGGCCGCCTAATAGGGGATGTCTACGTCCCGAATCTCCTCCTCCACCAGATCGAGCTGATGGACGGACCGCACCCAAATCAGCAAGCGGCCACACCCGGCGTATAAAAGGAAGACTTAGTAGTCGGTCTGACAGCGGCTGGTTCACACACACACGCTCACGGAGGCACGCACACGCAAACCGTCGGGGGGTAAGCAGACACACACGCTCCCACCGAACACACACACTCATGTGTATAACTCTGCATGCCTTAACTGTCACTCTCCTCATCACAGGCTTTCAGGATCGGGCCAGGAAATGTCCGAGGGGCAGAGACCTCGGACGAGATAAATGAAGTATAGGAACTGGAGTTCCGGATCTCACGTTATCGCGCTGCAACAGGGGGGCAGCCCTGCCACAACGGCGAAGACGGGGAACCCATAATAAAAGGTCGGAAGGAAACCTATTAATTCCAAAGACATTGCATTGAGAACTGTCTAGCAAACAGGCACTCATTATTTACGCCGGTTAGGCTGAACGGCTGGTGCTCTCTCGGAGCTGAATCCCCGCTATGGGAGAAGACCCTCTACAGTAAAGGATAAATACTGACGACGTCACGAAGCAAGATCCCGCCGTCATCTCTTATCATTTATTATTATAAGGAGCCCTCCAGTGAGGAGACGAGCTATAAGAAAACACGTAACCTAAGTTGAAACTAACGTTTTGTTCTCATCCTCTCCAGGCCGTGGATTGACGCCTGTGAAACCTAATAATACTGTATGGACTGAACTGAGCAGAAGAGACCTATGTTGGGCTTCTCCTGTCTGTGTGAAATTGCTATAATTTCTGCTCTGTGAATAAACAGCCGTTTTCAAGTGCTGCAATACCCTGGTCCGCCTGTTCATTCCACACCAAGACTCCACAATATGTAAAGTCTAATTGAATAAGTGGATATTAATTAATTGTTACTGAAGCAGAGCAATTAAGAGGATTTATTTACATCATTTAACTAACAACAAGAAAAACTGTTTTCCAAAACTATTGTTTTCAAAACACCGACCCCCTATAGTATTGCAAACAGTCTTCATGAATAGTACACATGTAAGCCTTCACATCTTGTCTTTTACAAGTATACTACTGCACACCCTGTACCTTTATATTTATTTGCAATGTAAGTTTAATTAGTTTCAATTAGACTTTAGAATACAGTGGTTTCTGTACAGGACTGGTCAAGGCCTACAGCAAATTAGTATATTGTCAAATCCTCAAAGTTTCATAGCAAATTGTGCTCTATTGTTCTCATTTAATCGCTATAATCTATATTTGCAGTGAAATCCCATTGTGTAATGTGTAGGCCATGTGTCCATAGTGTAAGGCATTATTAATTCATGATCAGGATAAGTCATTATCCGTATAATAATTATATCCTATATCCATCATTACATTGTTTTTAACAACAGAGACACAATAACAGCAACAAGTGCATTTGTGTAAACCTGGACAACTTTAAGTTTTTAAGTCATTGTTCAGGTTGTGTTTCTCTGAGGGAATGAGGGGCACTGCATTAGTTTCAATAGGGTTGTGATGACTGCACTTTTATTCAATGTTTTTTCAAATGCTAAATAATGAACAAACCCCACATTTCTTCCCACCAGTTAAAATGTAAACAGGCTAAATGATGATGGCTGATGCTTCATTCACTATAGACAATGCAGAGATTAAACCTGCAAATGGTCACTGGTTGCCTGTCATTGGACAGATCACCTGTTAATGATCACATTATGGATGAACTGAGACCATTTTACACCTCTTTGACTCTGAGTTTCAACAGAACTACAGAAATAGGTCGATCACACAGAACTTATTATTATTATCCTTTCACTAGGAAAGACCAAACATCAGACATGGGAACCCTTTAAGATGGTTTATTGAATAAGGGTGGAGTATGGTCATTTGCTGTCACAAATGCCAATGCATGAAGTATGAATGCGGGGTATGGTTGTCTATGGGAGCGTATCATGTGCAGCATGAGACGCACAACATAAACATCCATGGCATACTACATGGTGGGCCAGCATGGTCGTCTATGAGTGCTCCACATGCGAAGCATGGGACGCGCAGTATAAACAGCCAGGCATGGAATACATAGGGAAGCAGCAAGGTCGTCTATGAGTGCTCCACATGCGAAGCATGGGACGCGCAGTATAAACGGCCAAGGCTTGGAATACGTAGTGAAGCAGCATGGTCGTCTATGAGTGCTCCACATGCGAAGCATGGGAAGCGCAGTATAAACGGCCAAGGCTTGGAATACATAGTGAAGCAGCATGGTCGTCTATGGGTGCGTAGGATGCGCAGCATGGTATACGCACGGCATAAACGACCAAGGCTTAAATACAGAGGAGCCAGCATGGTCGTCCACGGGCGCGTCGCATGCGAGGCATGGGACGCGTGGTGTAGACGGCCAGGGCATGAATACGCGGTGATGCCAGCGTGGTCGCCTATGGGCGCGCCGCATGCGTGGCATGAGACGTGCGTCATAAGCGGCCAAGGCATTGGTACAGAATAGCAGTGTGGTCAGGTTCGAGGGGGCGGACCCAGATACTTTGGCTTAGGGGTCGAGGCGACGGCCTGAGTGGTATAGTAGAAACCCCAGAAGTATCTTACCGCTTAGATTACGAGACCATGGATCGCTGGGCGTTGTGCAGGTCCTGGGCGTTGGTGCGGATATAGCCGTGGTAGGCTTGCGACGACCACCGGCCGAGGATTTGGATGACGTGGTCTGGAACTCCCTTGCTTGAAGCCGTGGATGCTGCTCCGATTCTGAAGGAGTGGCCGGAGAAGTGCTCTGGAGAGAATCCCGCTTTGGTGAGGACTAGGCGGAGTTGGGAGTGGAACCAGGTTCGGGTGGCGACTGAACCTCTGCTTGTCACGAAGAGGGGATCTGATGGTGTTGCGTGCTGGGCGCGTCGGTAAAGAGTGTGGTTTAAGAGGGGCTCGTATGGGCTGAGGAAGGTGTTGAGTTTGTAGAGGAAGATGGGAGTGGTTTTACCGAACTGGTCCGTTTTGCTGTGCTTGATGGTGAAGATGAGGGAGGAAGCGCTGTGGGTGGTTAGGTCGACCAGCCTGGGGTGGAGAGCTGGGTCGAACCTGGAGTTGGAGGAGGTGAACTCGGAGCTTCTCAGGAACCCAAAAAAAGCTAAAAGGAACATAGCCTTGAGCGTGGCGTCGGTGTGGGGGTCTGAGTAGCCGGTGCGGAGGACGTGGATGCAGCTTGTTAGGATTTCGGCTGTGAGGGGTTGGCGTTGGGGGGGGGGGGAGTTTTGGCTCGATCCTCTGGAAACCTTTGAGTAGCAGGGTGATCTGGGGGTGTTGGATGGATGGATGGGGGGAGCCGGTGATGAGTTTGGTGAAGAAGTTGATGCCGCACAGGTAGACTCGGATGGTTGCTGACCTCGTGGCTGAGGAATGGAGGTGGCTGATGTAGGAGGAGAGGGTGATGAGGTCCGAGGATGGGAAGTGGACATGGAAGAGGGTGTGGAAGGACCGGAAGTTCTTCCAGGCTGTCCAATAGGAGGAGAGGGTGGATGGGGCGATGCCTTGCAGGACCATGTGCCGGGATTGGGTGAGGAGGTGGTGGAGTGGATGGTTCAGGGGAAGGTCATCTCCGAAAAGGGTGGAACTGGGGTTGGTGTTGGGTCGGCTTCTGGCGCCAAGCTCCTGAACTTCTGAAAGGCAAAACGGGAAAGGGAGTCAGCGATTGCATTTTTATGACCGGGGATGTGTGCTGCGCGGAGGATGAAATTGTTTGTGACTGTAATCCAGGTGAGTCTGCGGAGGAGGGCCATGATGGGGAGTGAAGATGATCTGCCTTTGTTGATGATGTGCACGGTGGAGAGGTTGTCGGAGTGGATCAGGATTGATCTGCTGGCCCACTCTGACCCCCAGAGGGAAGCCGCCACGACTACTGGGTACAGTTCGTAGAGCGCGGATGAGTGGATGTCGCTGGCTGACTGGGCCAGCAACGCCTGGGGCCACTCGGCGGCGAACCACCGACCACCGAAGTACCCTCCGTAGCCGATGGAAGGTGCTGCGTCGGTGAACAGCTGCAGGTCCTCCGGTGATGTCACGAAGTCCTGGTAGAAGAATGAGATGCCATTCCAGTGGGTCAGGAGCTGGTGCCACATCCTCAGCTCGGAGAAGCACTCTGGGGAGAAAATAACTTGGTGGTGGAGCGAGGGGACTGTGGATGCCAGTAGAAGGAGGTGGGAGATGAAGGAACGGCCTTGGGGGATGATGCGGATGGCGTAGTTGAAGTGGCCGAGGAGTGAGAGGAGCTGCTGCTTGGTGCACTGCGGGGCGGCGAGGTGTTCGGAGATGAGGAGTAGGATGCGGTTGAGCTTGTCTGGGGGGAGTGAGGCTTGGAAAGTGACGGAGTTGAGGGTGGTGCCGAGGAATTCTATGGAGGTGAGTGGGCCTTCGGTTTTCTCTGCTGCGAGGGGGATTCCAAGGCGGTGGAAGACGGACTTGAGGGTGGTGAGGCTTCTTGCTGGTGGTGCTGAGGGGGGGTCGACTGTGAGGAAGTCATCGAGGAGGTGGACCAGGTATGGGAGTTTGTAGTTGTTGGTGAGTATCCAGCAGAGGAGTTCGGAGAGATTGTCGAACAGTTTTGGGCTGCTCATGCAACCGAAGGTTAGGCGGACGGCGAAATAGAAAGCATTGTCCCAGCGGACGCCGAACAGTGGCCAGGAATCTGGGTGGAGTGGCAGGACCTTGAAGGCGGCAGTGTCAGCTTTAGACAGCCAGGCGTTGCGGCCGGCGAGACGGATGAGGTTGATGGCGTGTTCGACTGTGGCGTATTGGAGGGAAAATTCGTTGCTGGGGATGAGGCTGTTGATGCTGGGAATGTGGGTGCCGTGCAGGGCTCCAGACTAATTTTTTCACAGGTAGCACTGGTGCCACCTACCTTTTCATTAGGTAGCACCACCAGAAATTAGGTAGCACCATATTTTTCTTTGTAGCCTATAGCGTGGTATTATTAATACATGACCTTATCATGATGATAGTTGTTAATTTCAATACCATAGTTTTTGAAGCATAAACGCCTTAAATTAAGCACATAACATGGAATATTAATATTTTATCTCCCTCTCTCACTCACTCACACACACACACACACACACACACACACACACACACACACAACATATAGAGCTCAACTCAGTGAATGAAACCTGCATGATGCCCTGCTCGCACATTGATCTCATGCATAATGCACCTACTTCAAGTGTTTTTATAAGATACCTGGGCTGGGCATGTTGGCATTAAATAAACATTAAATTCTATATGAAATTATAATTAATAACCTATTTGGCTATATATATGAAACAGAGACACACAACTTACCTTCTGCATGGGCATGTTCAACCTCAACATGGCCAACAAGGATATTACATGGTTTTCCATCATCAATGACAATGATACGGGCATAGATTATCTGATTTATCTCACACTCTTTGGTGGAGTTATCAGTGGAACCGTCTAGCATGAACGAGAGGTAGGGGGCGGATTTTGTCAGCGGGTTTCCCCCTTAGTGTGTCTGCTATCACGCCCACAAACTGTGCACATCTGACATGCAGTGTCGTTGGAATATGTAGGGTTCACGTTCAGTCCGTTCTTCTTCATCAGGACCATCTGTGTTTTGTATTTGGTGAACGGGAGTTCCTCTTTCGCGATGTTGTACGCAGTGTTAAACTTGATCATCATTTCAGCATTCTCAGATGAGCGATTGCTCTCCTCTACACGACTAAATGAGGAGGGTAGAGGCTGGGCGCTTCTGGTGATACAGCGATCCCTGCACGTCTTGTGCTTTAGGCTATCGTTGTGCAATTTTAATGACTGAACCTTAAACCGTTTCGAACCATTAACAAATTGTGTTCTGCTGCCTGCAACTGCAACGGACGGGCCACATTGCTTGCAATAAACACACGCCTCGTATCGCAGTCTCTTTGGCCAACCTGTCGCTGTCCTCTTCACTCTCAGAATATGAGGTTATCGCCGGTTCCACAACAACTTCCTCTCCACCTCTCCAATTATTGAGCGTTTCATGTCTGCATCTGTGTATGTTTTCTTTTTCGGAATTCAGTGAGCGCGCCGCTTGTGGTTGTACCTGACGCACATGCGCAGGCACGTGGCGTCACTCACATGCATGCGAGCTATCTAGGCACTCCGCAGGCAGGCAGAGAGAGAGAGAGGGGGGATTCGATTGAGCCCGTGCCTCAGTGTTGAGACGGAGTAAAAAAATTAACGGATCGTTTTTTTTTTTCTCCGCACATTTCCAAGTATCACCGGTGCGACCTAATTAAATTTTAAGTATCACCATAATGAAATTAGGTCGCATATGCGACCTAATAGGTCGCACGCTGGAGCCCTGGTGCCGTGGGGTGATGAGAGGTCGATGATGAGGCGTTTCTTGCCGGAGTATTTACGGGTGGCTACCCCGATGGGGCTGATGCGGAATGTGGGGAAGGGGGGGGAGGGGAAGGGGCCGATCATGAAGCCGTTCTTGACCTCCTTTTGGAGGAGGGAAAGAACGGTCCCCGGATCGGTGGTGGCGGACAGGAGGTTGTCGCAGGTGTGGTTGGAGGAGGGTAGGGTGATGAGTCCGGGGGAGAAACCGTAGTTGAGGCCGTCTAGGAAGAAGCGGATGAAAGTGGGGTTGGGGTGGTTGGTGAGTTCTTGGGCTAGTTCCGGGATGATGATGGGGGTGCTGAGGTGTTTGGACAGTCAACTGCTGGACGGGCGTTTGGCCTGCTTGTCGGTGCAGTTGGGACAGGAGTGGGAGCCGCCGCAGAAGGTGCAGATATGGAGATGGCGGCACGCTGACAGGTCGCAGCCTCTTTCGTTGAAATTATTGCAAAGCATTTTGGTGCCGACAAAGACAAGCGGGCGGCCACGCCTGTCTTTGGCTCTGGAGGAAGCGGGGAAAACCTTGCTGGAGGTGGTGACGCTCAGTAGGGGGGGGGGGGGGGGACGTAGCCGGTTTGGTGTGCGGTGTGGGGGCGGGGTTCTGGAGCTTGGAAGGTGCAGTGAGTGGTGGGGTGGGTGGGGCAGTTGCAAAGGCTGCATGCTTCTGAGGTCTTGCCGGCGAATATTCTGCAGTAAAGTTCTAGCTTGAGGGAGCCCCAGTAGGTGGATGTGTTGAATTGTTGGAGTCTGGAGGCGGCCCTGGCGGAAAACTGGCGGTGGTATTCATAGAAAAGGCTGCCTCCGAAACGAGTGCAGAGGTCCATGCAGAGGTAGAGGTGGTCATCCAGTTCTTGGCGGCGGGAGGGGAATGAGGTGCATATAATATCCCGGAAGATGGAGAAGGCTAGGACAAACTCAGTGGGTGTGAGGACAGAGGAAGTGGATGGGGAGAGGTCGCGGAGGGTAATGGAGACTCCTCCGAGGTCTACTGACCGGTGTTGGGCTGTGCTGGCGGAGGGGCGTATGAGGGAAGAAAGATCAATGTCCATACCTTGGAGAATCTGTGAACGGAGATGTGAGGGGACCATGGGGGCGTTGAGAGCGATGGCTGATGGTGGGATGGGTGCTGGCGTGGCTGTGAAGAGGGAGAAGGAGGGGGGGAGGGGGGGGGGGGGAACGCTGGGTGGGGGGGGGGGGAAGACACATTGGTGTGTGGGGCGCTAGGTGCTGCTGGGGGAAAACCTAGGGTGGCTGGGGGGAAACCTAGGGGAGATGGAGCTTGGTAATTGCACTGAAGGGGGGGGTGGGTGGGGTGGGGGGGGTAGAGGTGGGGTGCTGCGGCCTGCTGGAAATGAGGGGGAGGAACGGGTTGGGCATGGGGGATAGAACCGGGAGGATATGGTAATGAGGAGGTGTGAGGTGGATGGAAAACACTGGCCGTGTGGGGGGTGGAGAGAGCTGAGGTGGCTGGAGCTCCTTCAGGGGGGGGGGGTGGGGGTGGAGAGGGTGGACGTCTGGCGAAAAAGGCTGCCTCTGGAAAGTCACGGTGGCTGCGGGACGTTGCGTGACAGCCTTCCTCTTCCCGCGACGTGGCGGAGCTGCCTGCCGCGTAACGACGCCGCCTCTCGGCCGAGCGGGCGCCTGCTGGGCTTCTCCTCCCGTGCTGGAAGGACGACGCGTGACGTCATGCCGGCGCGACGGACCCGCGACGGCTGGCGAGGCTGGTGTTGTTGTTGTTGGGGTGCTGTTGCTGCGTTGTCAGATGCGGGTGGTCGTGAGTAAATTGAATAAACGTTGTTTCCTGGCGGTCCTGGTAAATGGGATGCCTTTGGCAATGAGCGCCCGTTGAAGACCGGCGACGGTCCAATCCGACATGATGGTCGGTGCCGAGTCGTTAGAGCCGCACGAGGAGGCGACGTGGCGGTTTTGCTGGAGAGCTGGAGAGGGACGTGAATCCCCACGAAACTCCCGGGGTGTCCGGTTGAGGTCGGACGCGGCGGGACGAGGAGGTGCCTTGGCTGCTGACCTGGAGCCCTGCTGGTCCGGTGGCGTGTCGGGCACGGCGTTCGGATCGGCGTCCTGGTGAGTACCGAGGAACAGGTCCTCATCCTCCTCGGCGTGAATGTAGAGCAACCTGTTCAGGTCGGGCACTGCGAGTCCTTGGGCTGACATGCTGGTAGTTGCTTGTTAGCTGGGCTTTGGTGGCTGAGAAAAAATGCGCGATTTATTCTCTTGTAACGTTAGGGTGTGCGTGTTTACTAGAAACTGGCACAGGGCATTTTTTTACGGTTGAGTTTAAGTACCCACGGTGATGGGCGACGTAGGAGTGGCCAGGCTAGTTGGAAGTGGGTGAGTGGTTGGCATGGTTGGCAAGGGTGGAGTATTGGTTGGCAAGGGAGGAGATGGCAGGCAGGTGGGTTGTCTTCTGCTTGGCCAAACCTCCCGAACCTTAGTTGTTCCAACTCCATTTGTGAATGTTAAAGGTGCAGTAACTTGTAACATGGGATATGTTTTGTTAAAATAGCTCTAGTAATCATTGTTATATTGTTTGTTCAGTAACAGAGATCTTCTCACTTCTCCATATCCATTTCACCAACAGAATTATTACTATTTCATAATGTGAAATTTGTTCATAATATAATTGACCAGTAATATGAAGAGAAGAAGGCCCATGGGATCTACAATTTAAGAATTTTATGACACAATATTTCGTTCACAGGTTTAAATTTTTTTTAAATGCTCACATGTGCTTAACACATATATCACTATAAAATACATTAGGCCTATATACAAAAACATATGCTAATTTCTCTCTCTCAGTTGAAATGGTAACCAGAGAACTGGCCATTTGAGAACATGATGAGTAGGAAAGAGAGAGAATACATCTTGTGATGTCAAAGTGCAATGTCAAATATAAAATCAAATAAGGAAAAAAGACAGAAATGCCTCAAGTAGAAAATCAAAAAATGAATTAAAAGTAATACAAATCACTCACCCGCAAACATTATGACAATCAGTCACCAGAATACGGGTGTTTTCAATTAATCTGAAAGGAGATGTAGTTCGCACACCGGCCTTGAGCTAATTACTAAAAGCTTTTCCTCACATATCACAATTATTTGGGTTTCTCTACAGTATGAATTCTCTGGTGTTTTTTAAGGTCGGACAACTGAGAGAAATGTTGTCCACAATGATCACATCCATAGGGTTTCTCTCCAGTGTGAATTATTTGGTGGCTCTTAAGGTGGGTCAACTGAGAGAAGTGTTGTCCACACTGATCACATCCATATGGCTTCTCTCCAGTATGAATTATCTGGTGTCTCTTCAGGTTGGACTTGTCAGAGAAGCGCTGCCCACACTGATCACATCCATAGGGTTTATCTCCAGTGTGAATTATCTGGTGTGTTTTAAGGTTTCCCATTGTAGAGAAGTGTTGTCCACACTGATCACATCCATAGGGTTTTTCTCCAGTGTGAATTATCTGGTGTGTTTTAAGGTTTCCCATTGTAGAGAAGTGTTGTCCACAATCATCACATCCATAGGGTTGCTCTCCAGTGTGAATTTTCTGGTGGCTTTTAAGGTTTGCCATTTTAGAGAAGTGGTGACCACACTGTTCACATCCATAGGGTTTCTCTCCAGTATGAATTCTCTGGTGGCTTTTAAGGTGTGCCATTTGAGAGAAATGTTGTCCACACTGATCACATCCATAGGGTTTCTCTCCAGTGTGAATTCTCTGGTGTTTGTTAAGGTCGGACAACTGAGAGAAGTGTTGTCCACACTTATCACATCCATATGGTTTCTCTCCAGTATGAATTCTCTGGTGTCTCTTCAGGTTGAACTTGTCAGAGAAGTGCTGCCCACACAGATCACAACCATAGGGTTTCTCTCCAGTATGAATTATCTTGTGTGTTTTAAGGTTTCCCATTGTAGAGAAGTGTTGTCCACACTGATCACACCCATAGGGTTTCTCTCCAGTGTGAATTCTCTGGTGTGTTTTAAGGCTGGGCATTTGAGAGAAGTATTTCCCACACAGATCACATCCATAGGGTTTCTCTCCAGTGTGAATTATCTGGTGTCTTTTAAGTGTAGACATTGTAGGGAAGCGTTTACCACACTGATCACAGCAGTGGCATTTTTGCTTAGCCAAGCTTCTTTGTTCATTCACCTCTGGTAGAACATGGAAACCAGACTGATGATGCAACACTGAATTGGAAACAAAAACAAAGGAAATGTTGTTTAGAGGCATCCCTGGACTTACAATAGTGTGAAGTTAATATACCCAATTATCAATTTAGCATCCATTTATAATTCGTATATAGTTATAGTTTTATATTTTATAAAATACATAAACAGGTACTCAATGCTAAAATAAATCAAAACAAACAAATGACTATATCAAAATACATCCTTATGGCATGCTGTATATCCATATAAACACAGTAAGTAACTTACAGAGGTCTTGGTGATCATTGGGTCCTCCCTGTTGAGCAGAACTGTTCGTGGTGGCATTGGTAGAGTTCATCTTCAGCTGAAGTCTGGAGTCCACAGTCAGATGTGATCAGAAAGGATTGATATCCCGGAGGAGTTGTGGAGAACGGATAACTACAAACTGTTCTTATACTAGAGAGACTGAGGTGGAACCACTAACTGCTTGGTGTTGATTGGCCAAAGAGTGGGACAATAGAATCATCAGCCACCAATCACAACCTAACAAACGGCTGCATGTCCTCCATTCCTCTCTGACTCCTCCCCCAGGTCATGCTCTATGCAACATTCTAGAAATAAACTGCGAGATTGCTTTGTAAGCTTCATATTTAATATATTAATCTATCTATATCCAATATAGAGTATCTGACTATCTGGATAATATATGTACAGTCTAAAAATATTGAATAAGTGGATATTAATGAAGTCAGAACTGCAGCATCACTCCCAATCTTCTGCCGTAGTCTGAAAACCCACCTTTTCAGACTCCATCATGGCCCATAGCACTTACCCTACCTACCCCCTTAGATAGCACTTCCGTAGACTTAGATAGCATTGGATACAGACTTATAGCATGTTATGTAGACAGCACTATAATTGCATTGTATATAGTCATAGCACGCCATAGTATATGTATAGCATAGTAGTGTATATGTATAGTTTCATTATATAGATATTCCACTGTTACTTTCTTAGCTTACGTATGTTTCATGATAAATGCTTTTATGTGATGTATTCCCATGCTTTTGTTCTTGCTTAATGTAAGTCGCTCTGGATTAAGAGCGTCTGCTAAATGCCTAAATTGTAAATTGTAAGTGTTACTGCAGCAGAGCCATTAAGAGGATTGCTGCATATTATGTCAGCAACATAGAACCAGCTCTGGTGAAGAAACAACAAGAAGTTTTCAAATGCAGAGATAAAACATGTAATGGTCACTGGTTGTCTGGCATTGGACATTATGGACCATTTTACACCTCTTTGACTCTGAGTTTCAACAGAACTACAGAAATAGGTCTATCACACATAACTTATTATTATCCTTTAAAGGTGTTGTAAGGCCTATGTTTTGTTAAAATAGCTCTAGTAATCATTGTTATATTGTTTGTTCAGTAACAGCTAGCGCCGAAACAGGGGTAAAATAGGAGTATGAATCGGCCCTTAGCCCGAGCCTATGTTGTTTCAGTGGTAACAGACCACAAGTATTAGTGGCATAATTTTCATATTGCAATACATTATAGGCATAAACATACATACATACATACATACATACATACATACAACTCTGAAGGGGTCTGAGGCGTGGGAGTTTATACGTTTTTACTTATTTTCACTCTATTTCGGATATGCTTAGATTTATTTATTTCTTTTTTATTTATGCTTTTATTTCTTCTTGCTATATTTTAACTATTTATTTTAATAGTTTTTCTTTGTGATGCGAAATGCAAGGAATTGTTTCTGTTTTATTGGCATATTCAAAATAAACATTACAAACATAAGTATTAGACCGTGAGCCAGGGGGGTTTGTTTGTACCATTTGGGGGATTAATGCTCATAGTGATTTTTGTTAAGGTATACATGTCTAGAGTCAGAAAATATGTGATAGCATTGCACCAGAGGTAGCTTTATTGGTGTTATCATGCATTTTATTATACAACAATAGGCGAAAATTACATGGGTCAATATATGAAAACATACAACTTAACCCCCTAAAATAAAATATACAAAATGTTTTTCCAATTGATTCTGGTACCTTTAGGTATGCTTGAGAACATAGTTAAAATCTAGTAAAATATATTTTCCAGAAAGGCGTCATTTTCAATATCTAATATGGCTGAGGGGCTTAAAATGGCCATATGAGCAAGGGGGGTTGGTCTGTACCACCTAGGGGACTAATGCTCAAAGTGATTTTTGTGATGGTATACATGTCTAAAGTAAAGACAAGTAAGACGCGCAAACACGAGAAGCGAACACAGTTTATAAATTGCAATAACAACAATTAGCATAAATTAGCAATTATTGAGTGTGTGGTACTGTAAAATTTGTGAAAACAGGGCCACCACGAGAAGGCTCAGCACCGCTAGCCCCCTATATATATTTATATATATGTTTTTTTGGATTTTTCTTTTTATATAAATATTTTTTGTCTTTGTTGTTTTATACTATTTTTTTCTTTTCTTTTTTTTTAGCTTTTTTTCATCAAGTTTTGTTTGAAATTTCTATAGTGACAACTGCAGTTTACTTTGCTGTCCATACCTTCACAGCCTAATAATCAAAATCATTGTCCAAGTCTTCAACGTCTTCATCTGAACATTCCACACTCTCTGAGGTGGATGCCTGGTTCTCACAGTCTGCCAGTCTACACATGTCAGTACACTTGAGGCCATTTGCAACACACACACATTTTGGGAGTGAACATTTCTTTGTACAGTTACAGGCCAGTAGATCCAGGACAGCATCAGGTGCAGGCTGGCCTTCCATCCAGTGCACCAACTGTTCAGATTCCCCTTCTCTCTCCATCTTCCATCCTCTGCCAACAGGGCTGGGAACTTGTGGGTCCTGCTCCAAGCATCTTCTCCATATAGGCTACCAGCCTGGTAGTTAGCTCGCTGTGCATGTTTTGTTAAACAGTCCTTACATGGTGGGAGTTGATGACTTTCAATTTCACCTTTTTTGGCACAGAAAAGATGATACCTGAGCTCATTGATCTTGGTGGTTGAGGCTTTTGGGACATAGGCCTACATGAGACATGTAAATACCTCTAGTTTGTCCATCAGTTCTGGGGAAAGGTCCCATTCCGTACCCAACTCAAAGAATGTGTCCTGTATTTCCCTGTTGCTGGTGAGAAGTTTTAGGGCACTTGTTTTCCCTTTGCCTGCAAAGGCACTTACAGTGTCACATCCAGTATATGCATGCAACCCAATGAGAGCCCTACAAACCTCCAAGCCAACAGAGGCAGCAACTTTCCTGATGTCTACAAGCCTTGTACGGGTTCTTGTGCCACATTTCTGGAACAGTGGGGCCGTAATCCTGTCACAGAATGCTAAAGACATAATGAAAACATCAGTGTCTTCTGAGCAGATGACTACAGACTGGTATCCCTCTCTTGTGGCATGGGCAGCATGGAGAAGTAGGCGACCATCTGCTTCTTCTTGTTGACATTGAAGAGCAGACACCTCCTCACTGTCTTGGGACGTAATTATGTAACATGTGTCATTCACAGTTGCATAAAGAATCTTTCCCTGTAGCTTTGATCTATATTCTGCATTCCTCCATTCATGCACAATGAATTTAATGAGACTGGTTTTGTTGCTGACTTTGGTCAAGAAGCTCCTCCACTGCCTCACCATCTGTGTGCTGGTGATACTTTGCAACTCATGGCCTGTCTGTTCACCCCGTTGAGATCTCTCACTGTTTTTGATGGAATTATCCTTGTATGTGTCGAACACAACATCAATTATGTTACTCTGACTGCCTTCCCTGAGGGCCATGCTCAGTATTGTTGTGGCGACATCTTTGAAAGTAACTTGATCACCTTTCACTCTTTGGACCAAGTTCATACCATCAACCACTGTAGCAGAGTTTGCTGGGAGTTGCTCGGCCACAGCTACATTTTTCTGCAAGGTGGTGGCCAAAGTAGCTTTATTTGTCTTTCTCAGTAATCCATCTGGTGTGGACAGGGCCCAAGGCAATGGTCCAAGGGGATGAGAAAGAATATGCTCCATGTGTAGACTGCGCCCTTGTGCCATCACTATGATGCGTCCAAACAAAGATCTGTCTGCTTTCAGTATGATCGCCCTCCCACTTGATTTCACTTCTCTCTTCTTACACATGTCACTGAATGTTTTCAGCTTGTTGTTTTTCAGTGGGTCATGGAATTTATTTTCTGGTGGGTCTTCCTCTAGTCTCTCTTTCTTAAAAGTTGCATAGCATTTTTCACCGATCTCACATGCCTTCATCAGATCAGATGCTATTTCCCTTGGTGCTGCCTTTGCCGTAGATATACTAATGAGGTCCCGCTTCTCTGAAAATGGGTTGACCCATCCATGTATGAGGCTAACCACTGCTGAAACTGCTTCCTCGTCTTTCTGGATTCGTGAGCGCTGTAAGTCTGTGTGACAAAGCTGAGATTTGTTGCCTTGCACCATTTCCCTTAACTGTCCCAGGAATGAACTGCGGTGCTCAGCTGTTATGTAGTAACGCTGGACAGCTCCAGCATTCAGGCTGAACCGTGATGTGCCTCCTGGAGTCTGTGTGTCTTTGTTAATTGTGACTTCAGTAGCCTGGTCCACAGGAATCCGCCCAAAGGGGTTGTTGCTAGACAGCTGCACTGAGAACTGCCCTGTCTTGAAGGCCTCATACACGGAAGGATTCTTCTCTGGGAGGTTTGTCATCTGAGCAAAGTATAGCCTAGTTCTATCACTATTCTGTCACTGGTGTCATAGATATTATTGCTGAAGATGCTATTTTTAACAACTTTTTTGTAAAATATATAGTATGGGCTATATCCTCACCATTTTTTAAAGAAAGGGGGTTAATAACCAGATAGAAACATGAATTTGAAGTAGAATGCTTAATTCGGAATTTGAAAACTGTCTTTTAGCATGGGGTTATAAATGGAGTGATAACACACAGAAAGCTACCACCAGTGCAATGCTATCACATTTTTTCTAGCACTAGGGGTGTATACCTTCCCAAAAATCACTATGAGAATTAATCCCCCCTTCGGTACAAATGACCCCAAAAATGGGGTCCTGGCTCACGGTCTATATGTATCAGAGGAATTCACACGTCACTTGAGTGCCTGTTGATTAAGTCAGATGAGAAGCTGATGAGACAGTTACCATTGTCTTAGAACAGTGCTAGAACGTGTGGTTACTTTGTAACCTATGTTCTCTGAGTGAAGAGACTATCTCTCCACCCAACATATTTCATATGTATGGGGAATGTCCCCACCTCACTTGTGACGTGGATATCTCTTTAAGACACACCAGTTGTACTGGCACGCACGGGTATATAAGGCCCAGGTGTGCGTGATTACACTGGTTTACTTGATCGACACCGCTTCTGAGCGACATTGAGGTGGAGAGATAGTCTCTTCACTCAGAGAACATAGGTTACAAAGTAACCACACGTTCTCTATCGTATCAGAGACTATCTCTCCACCCAACATATTTCATATGTATGGGGAACTCTGTAAGACACCTCGTGAGGAAGCGAAGCAGTCCCAGAACCCAAAAGACAACACCAGTGGGCTCCGACCCAGCACATACTGAATTTGGAATGATTTATCATGTATGTTCAATGTAATGTATTTACAACCCCTGGAACGGCCGGACAGCCAGACGCCATCCGCCGCCAAATGCTCAGGCCGTAGGCGCCACTCAGAGCCCGGCCCCGCAAGACGCTAAGGCCAGAGACCAAAGGGGTGAAGGGCCGCCCAAGCCAACCCACCAGACGCAAGGTTGGCTTGACTGGTGAAGGTGACAATGACACCCACCGCTGAGTAGCATGCGAGACCAACTCCCCGAAGGGAGCGAACGCTGCATGTTCAGCCGGTATAACCGGGTGAATGTACATTAGACGGAGTAGGCTATGTCGCCGCTGTGCAGGTCGGTCAGAGACGTACCTTTCCACAGCGTCCCCAGGTGGAGTGTGCCTGCCCTCCAGGCGGCACTGGTACTCCTACCTGTTTGTGTGCTGGATAACCTCTGTAATCCATGCACTCTCACTTGAAGCACTCAAAGAGCTGGTTCGTTACTCTGTGGGCCTTGTGTGGCCCTGGCATACGAATCTAATGCTCCAATAGGGCAGAGTGGGGACCGACTCCATCTCTGTACGTCGACTGTCTGTATGACGATGGTAGGACAGAGCTCAATCACCTGATTGAGACGTGCCCTTTTGTGAACATTGGGGAGAAAGGCCGGTTTGGGGCATAAGCCTATACCATCATCCGGCATAGGCCTGCAGAGGTCATTATGGAATGACAGAGCCCGCAACTCCCCCATTTCTCCTTGCAGATGTGACGCCGACAAGACTGCTGTCTTGAGCATGTCACGCTCACTGACTAAAGGTCGTAGAGCCTCCAGAGCTAACCCCAGATGGGCCTGATTGGATCCCTAACCTGAGCTCCTCTGGGCCTCAGGGCACCCTTCAGGAAATGCTCTTCTTTTCTTTGTAACGAGGTTACTGCAGTCTGCAGGGCCTGCGCTCCCGCTCAAGTCAGCCTGCCGAACACTCGGTCAGCTGACTGTTGAAGCCCTGTTCTCCGAACCGGAATGATCCTTATGTCACATCACAGTTTTACAAGTAAAAAGTGGATGGCCTTCGTCTTTGTGCATAGTTCCCACCGCGTTTATGCTGCGGAGCTAAGCACACACCCAGTGGGAAGGGTGCTGGCTGCCACACTGATACCACATAATGGTAGAACCTGATAAATGCTGACAGCGTCAATCAAGAGGCTGTCCCACCGATCTCAGATTTGAGGGCACCTCACCGTAAGCCCATGCGGCAGTGAGGCCCTGTGTGGAATGTGCACATGTTCCCGTTGGGGCTGGCCTGCCTGCCCACCTATATGCCTGCTGGATTGTTTCACAAGCCAATGAGTGAAGTCCAGTCTTGGAGACTATCTGCCTAAGACAGTTAGGCCCATTTACCCTGCTTCACCACCCTGCTTAGGAGGGTGGAAAGGGTGAAAATCAATAGACTGACTGGCTCACACTCTGATCAGGCCGTAGGGCAAAATGCAGGGATTGATGGCGACAACACCTAAGCATTGCCATGTAGGAAGTGGCAGCACCCCTCACTGACAGAGACATTCTTGTGGCTGACACTGCAGTGCTAACAGCAAGAATGCTGTCCTGTGAGAAGCCATTGCAGCCCAAGTCTCCACAGGCTTAATTGGCTCATGCCGTAAGGCAGACAGTACCACTCCCCGAGGAGGGACTGCTGGCCTATTGTGTGAGGGATGAACGGTATGAGGACCAACTGGGTGACTATTGTGTCGCCCTTGTGTGGGACAGCGGCCCGCCATGTTGCCAGATCCCTGGCCTAGCCACACGATTACCTCTGGATGAAGAGGGAGCTCAACCGGTCTCCAACACACAGAATTACACCCAGGTGTTTAAACGGCCATGCCATAATACAACCTTATGGTGGTTCTGCTCACCCCTGACAGTCTCGTCACATTCTGCTGTGTGAACAGCAGTGTGAATTCGCTGGAACAACGTGGAACGTGTAAACTGACGCTGTCAACGATACGCCCACGTAGTGCATGACTGTGAATGACAGATAATGCACTGGCCGCATGTTCAGAAGAGCCGGAGGCACAAAGTGCACCATGATTGCCCTCAGCCCTAAGGGGCGGAGGCACAACCTGAGGGTGGCCCGACTCACTAGAGCAAGGGACAGAGTCCCTGCTTTGCCCTCTAACACATGCCGAGGAGCGCTGCGGACTGTGAGAGTTGACGCCTGCAAGGCCTCTTGTTGAGGTGCCGGCCTAGGTACCCAAAGTGCTGCAGGTGCCTGGCCACGTTGTTGTGGCACTGCACCTCTGAGCGAGCACACACCATTCAGTTATCCAATTTAGGATGCAAAGGCCCTCCCGCCAAGGACTATGTCCAATCGGGGGGCTAGACATATGCCGAATGGGAGGACACAGGACTCGAAGGTTCTGTCATCTAAGACAAGCCGGTCAGTGCGTCAGACCCGGGATCTGAGAATAAACATCCCCGGTCGAGCATGGCAAGCCAGTCGCCTTGGAGGATGGCCTGTAAGACCCTCAGCCCTTCCTTGCCAGGAGTGCTTTAAGCAGCACCCCACCCTCCCGAAGACATAGTGGAACCCACCCAGGGGTCCACCTGAATTGTCTTCCAGGACAACCGCTGTCCCGAGAGACAGCGGGTGGGGTCTGGGGCCTTAACTGTCAGGACTGAGGGGTGGGCTTAGCCCGCCGAGCACATTTTAACCATACCCTGCCGGTTGGCCTGTAACCGGACCCATAGGTCCCTGGAACTGCCAAACCTGACTGGGGTTGCACAGCCTGAGGGGTGACCGAGGCAGGCTACTCATGGCCTTGCCGGAGCATTCCTGCACCTCCTGTGCACCTCCACAGCCTCCTTGGGATGCTGTAGCAAAGCACTGGCCTTTTGGCCAAACATGGCCGACGGCTCAATAGGCAGCGTGGGGGAGCTTGTCCTCCTATCGCAGCTTGGCCTGGGGCTGCCACAGACGGCGCCTCACCAAAGGGCATCAATAGCATTGCCCGCTGCCGCTGCCTGGGGAGCCTGAAAGCCGGTCCCTGCAGCTCCTCAATAAGGTCCGGGCCCTTATGGTCACATAAGCGCCGTATATAAGCCGGTGCTGAAGCAGTGACAGAATAGCCCTGTGTTAGCTAGCTGCGCCTAGATAGCCATAGTGCATTCTCGGGATGAGAAGGAGCTTACTTTGTGGTTTCGAACCAGTAACTGGATTATACCATGCAAGTTTACACCTATAGGTGCGTGGACGGCCTTGCCGTGATACACCGTACAGAGTATTCCGCCCGACAGCCGCAATACACTCAAGTGAGCTCTCTCTCACGAGGCGAGGGAAAAACACGGCACTACAGCGGAAGTCACCCCAGCAACAATACGCCTGTATAGTGCGTTTTAATGCTATAGCCTGGCCGGGCTGTTGTTTTGATTGATTGATTTACTAACAGTTTGCAGAATTACAGTACATTTCAAGTACAACTCAATACAATTACTGTTAACAGAGAGTGGACGATACCATCAAGCATTACACTTGTTTACAATAGGGCCCACCATCTTCAATTCATCAAAACATTTAGAGACGTACGAATATACACAACTATATTCACTGCGCACTCGCAGGTCCACTCCAGCCCACAGAAGATGCAGCATGGATGCGTGAATCGACGCCATGCCAATAATACACCCGTATAGTGCGTTTTATTCCACTGCCTTTAAGGGTTACCGGGCCACTGGTCCTGTCTGTGTCACTGCACTCAGATCGACAGACAGGCTACACCACAGGAGCGTAAACTGGCGCCCCGCCAGCAATACCCCTGTATAGTGTGTTATATGGCCGTCGGATTCCTTCATTCATAGCCCCTAGCCTCAACTGGCAAGAGGAAGAAAATCATACAGGAGTCAGGATCTTCATGAGCTGCTATCAGCATGACCAGGGAACCCACAGGTCACCCACTGGTCATGGCCATCCTCTGTGGGCATATGTGCCCCACGCAGCCCCAGAGAAACCCCTGCTGTTTCCATTTAATTCAATACCTATATACACTATTATTTTAATGTTATATTAAATATATACAAATTTAACTGCTTAAACATGCTCAAAAAACGGGGAGTATAGTAATGTGCTTGAGAAGTGAGGGCACAATTTACCCTATGTGCAATTTACACTGCTGTCTCTCAGTCACATATTGATATTCATGTGTTGTTGTTTTGTTTTTTTTTCCTTTCATGTGGACCCCAAAAGACTAGCTGACTGCCATGGCATCAGCTAATGGGGATCTTTCCAAATAGAAAAATAACTAAACAACAGCCACTGAGTTTCTATAGTCTCTCTCTCTCTCTCTCTCTGGAGGAGGTTGCACCTGAATTTCCTAGCTGCACTGAGACACAGAGTGTTTGAGTTGGAGACAAACACTCTGCTTCAAACGTTTTGCATTATATAGTGTATATACGTATGCCAATTTCCACTATTTGGTCCACTAGAACAGGGATTTATGAGAGTCTCCGCTCGACTTTCCAGGCAACAATTTACCCTACGATATATCACCGTGCTCTGGAGACCAAACTTTGTTTGTTGTGAAATTAGCTCGTCCTGTCTATAACAGGACCCACGGTTCGGAGGATAAGCTTGCTCCGTGGCTTCCCCCGTCCGTACGGGTTCTACCACGCAGTCTACACCAGGGTGTGTGAACGGCTTTAGCCGCAATACACCCCAGGGAGCTCTCTCTCTCACGAGGCGAAGCAAAAAAACACAGCACCAAAGACGCGGAAGCCGCCCCAGCGACAATACGCCTGTATACTATACAGTGTATAGTGTGCTGTGTTAAATGATAAGCCTATAGCGGGGCTGATGTTTCGCTGCGCCAAACGCAGGTCCACTCCAGCCCACCGAATATGCATCACGGATGCGTTAACTGACACCAAGCCAGTGATACAAACGTATAGTGCGATTATTCCGCTGCTTTACAGGATTACGGAGCCAATGGTCCTGTCTGTGTCCCTGCCCACAGGTCGACAGACAGGCTACACCACAGGACGCGTAAACTAACACTATGTCAGCAATACGCCTGTAACGGTGTTTTGGCTGGTTACCCTGTTTTTGTTTGCTATACCTACAAACGAGCTGTGTGACAGCAATCCAGAGAGGAGCGATCCACGCCAGCTCTCTAACCTGCCTCCAGCAGTGGATTCATCCGGCTGCCAGAACTCGTGAGTAGTTGCTTTTCAAAAAGTCTAAAAAATGCAGTTATTGTTGATAACTTGCTCTGCACTTCCGTTGAGGAGACCACGTCTTGGACTGCTCGGTGGAGATCAAAAAAGCAGTGTAATCACGCACACCTGGGCCTTATATACCCGTGCGTGCCAGTACAACTGGTGTGTCTTAAAGAGATATCCACGTCACAAGTGAGGTGGGGACATTCCCCATACATATGAAATATGTTGGGTGGAGAGATAGTCTCTGATACGATAGAGAACTTGTGATCCAACCTTTAGAACAAGTATTGTGTCTGTGGCACACCGTTGCTCCAACCAATTGCAGCCCCTCATGTGGCCCCTGGTGTGACTTTTTTTAATTGATTGAGTGAATTAAGAGATTGCAAAAAAAGCACAATGGAACAGATTTATTAAAAAAGAATGCTAAAAGGACAACCCGAATAAGCAGCCCTCAGGGCTAGTTTCCACTTGTTCATTAAAGTCCTTTGTATTTAATTAATTGATACATTTAACCCATTTGGGCGGGAACCCCTTTTGGTGTTTTAAGTGTTTCGTTATACTTTAGCTATTGAAAAATAGCAGATCTACAAGTTCATAGCGCACCACTGAAAAGTCGTGAAAATGTGGTGCAAATCTTTGAATATATATTTCAGAGCAGGCCTGGAATTTCATCGTTTTAGGGGCAAGGCCACTTGTGGTCAACTGCCAGTGCCAGGGCGAGACCATTGAGAGCTTTATAGACAAGCAAAATAATTTTAAAATCAATCCTAAAAACAACCGGAAGCCAGTGCAGTGATGCCAAAACTGGAGTAATATGTTCTCTCATCTTAGTTCTAGTTAAAACTCTAGCTGCTGCATTTTGGACAAGTTGTAATCTGTCAGTTGTTTTCTTAGGCAGTCCTGAAAAGAGTGCATTGCAGTAGTCGTTCTTCGATTCTTCAAAAATAGCAGACCTACAAGCTCGTAGCGCGCCACTCGCGCTATGAGCTTGTAGATCTGCTATTTTTCAATAGCTAAAGCATAACATGATGCCAACACCAAAATGGGTTCCCGTTCAGAATGGGTTAAGTTTTATTTCAATCGTCTTTGAACAGTACGTACGGTGCACAATGAGACATTAGTATTATTAGATAGACACACAGAGCATTGTTTTCAATATTATAATGTACTCCGGTGGCTCTGAAGAATGCTCATGGCAAAGACATTAGTATATTAATATGAAACATTTACAAAATCTTTCCCAATTTTTTTTTTTTTAACTTTTAGAAAATATATCTTCAAACTCATTGTGAGCTTGAAGCCCATTTCAAAATCGCTGACATTAAAAATGCGGTATTGGCCTTTATTTTATATTTCTTATAGAGAGACAGACAGTAGGCTGACAGGAAATGGGGGAGAGAGATGGGGGGGGGGGGGGGGGTGACATGCAGTATAAAGGCCGTCGGGGATCGGGAGTCGAACCCGCGGCCACACTGCCAGAACTCGGACTATACCGGCCAATAAGGTGCCTGGACCGCTGAGCCATGGCCCAGGCAGTAAAGTGGTTATTTTAGATCCCATGTTAAACAATTTTGGGGCGGGAACCCCTTTTGGTGTTTTCAACTAAGCATTATGTTATACTTTATAGCTATTGAAAAATAGCAGATCTACAAGCTCATAGCGCGCGGCCGATACTACAGCATGCAGAGGAGAAGTCATAACAGAACCCTCTAAACACTACAACATGCAGAGGAGAAGTCATAACAGAACCATCTAAACACTACAACATGCAGAGGAGAAGTCATAACAGAACCATCTAAACACTACAACATGCAGAGGAGAAGTCATAACAGAACCATCTAAACACTACAACATGCAGAGGAGAAGTCATAACAGAACCATCTAAACACTACAACATGCAGAGGAGAAGTCATAACAGAACCATCTAAATACTACAACATGCAGAGGAGAAGTCATAACAGAACCATCTAAACACTACAGCATGCAGAGGAGAAGTCATAACAGAACCATCTAAACACTACAACATGCAGAGTCTGAGGGTGCTTTTCGACTGAGAACCAAGGCCGCAGTCTCCACAGCTAGCTGTGTTTACCTCCCACTATCTGGACTTTGAGACAACGTGACCCTGGGACCCGGATCCGGGAGGGCCGCTCAGGATACGCAGACATAAACAATGAACTAACGAGACATTTCACACACATTCCGCACCACACGCCGCCTTCACCCTATCCCCCCCCAACCCCCACCTGCGCTGTCGAGTGTAACAATTTTTTTTTCCTGTCGTCAGACAGCCGCTCTTATCGAGGTGTTGTGTGAGGATCAGAGTTTTTTTATTTTGTTGCAGATTAAAAATCCAACCCCACACCCCCGCCCCCAAGTTTCCGGGCCTACACAATGCAACTGTATGTGTTATGATGACTTCACCCCCCCCCCCCTCCCTCTCTGTCAATACCCCTCACCCATTTATGCTTCCACCCCCCACCCCCATTCTTCTTCTTTTTTTCCGATGATGCTCTGAGAAGTATATAGCAGCGCCGAAATACGGCTGCAGCTGGTGTAAACTCTGATTGTTGTCTCTATCCCCGTAATTGCAATAAGTGTCTGCACAACCAAATTTCACCCATGTTACTTGTAATGTGTTGTGACAATAAAGTCTATCTATCTATCACGCGCGCGCACACACACACACACACACACACACACACACACACACACACACACACACACACACACACACACACACACACACACACACACACACACACACACACCCTTGTTTGCACTTGCTACATAGTGGGGACGTATGACTGGAACCTCCCTTGTGGGAACACCCCTTTCTAGACATGGTACGCCTGTGAAAAAAATCAGGCTTGATCAGAAAAAAATCAGGAACAAGAATCTGACGTTAAATTTGCAATATTCAATACTTTTTCCCCCAGACATGACTGGGTCCTCCCCTATGGGGACTTGTCAGATATTGCTATATTTGTGGGGACACCATAACACACTTTCATATCTTAATCTTTGTGGGGACACCATAACACACTTTCAGATCTTAACATCTTTGTGGGGACACCATAACACACTTTCAGATCTTAATCTTTGTGGGGACACCATAACACACTTTCAGATTTTAACATCTTTGTGGGGACACCGTTGTGAGGACACCATAACACACTTTCAGATCTTAACATCTTTGTGGGGACACCTTAACACACTTTCAGATCTTAACATCTTTGTGGGTACACCATAACACACTTTCAGATCTTAACATCTTGTGGGGACACCTTAACACACTTTCAGATTTTAACATCTTTGTGGGGACACCGTTGTGGGGACACCATAACACACTTTCAGATCTTAACATCTCTGTGGGTACACCATAACACACTTTCAGATCTTAACATCTTTGTGGGTACACCATAACAGTTTCAGATGTTACCAACGTTATGGATATTCAACTGTCATAGACCTCCCTCTACGGTTTGCATAGAGGTCTATGACAGTTGAATCAACGCCCGGAAGGCGTCAGGCCCCGACAAGATTCCAGGTAGGGTGCTAAAGGGATGTGCGTATCAGCTGGCCCCGGTCCTCATGGACGTCTTCAACATGTCACTAAACCAGGCTGTTGTCCCTTCATGTTTCAAAGCTGCTACAATAATACCAGTGCGAAAAAAGCCCACAATCTCTCAATGACTACCGCCCAGTTGCACTCACCCCCATAATGATGAAGTGCTTTGAGAGGCTAGTGAAGGCTCACATAGTTTCCAGACCTCCCACATTCGATCCGTTCCAGTTTGCCTACCGTGCTAAGCGCTCCACAGAAGATGCTATTGCCTCGGTTCTACATCGGAGCCTGGCCCATCTAGAGGGTAAGAACACCAGTGTGCGCATGCTGTTTCTGGATTTCAGTTCAGCATTTAACACTATTATACCCCAGCAACTGGTCGACAAACTGTTCCCCCTGGGTCTGGGCACTCCCCTGTGCAACTGGCTGCTGGACTTCCTAACGAACAGACCTCAATCTGTCCGAGTCGGAAATAACAACTCCAGCGTCATCTCCCCGAGCACTGGTTCTCCCCAGGGCTGTGTCCTGAGTCCACTGCTGTTCACCTTGATGACCCATGACTGCTGTGCCAGGTTCAGTACCAACCATATGGTGAAGTATGCGGACGACACCACACGTGTGGGCCTCATCAAGGACGACAACGAGACGGCCTACAGGGAAGAAGTGAGACAGCTAGTGGGCTGGTGCAACACACACAACCTGGTCCTGAATGTCAACAAGACAAAAGAGGTCATTGTTGACTTCAGAAAGAACCAGCGCAGCCACTCACCACTACTCATAGAGGACACTGCAGTGGATGTAGTGAGCAGCACTAAGTTCCTGGGGGTACAGATCACAGACAGTCTGTCATGGTCCTCAAACACGTCCTCTCTTGTGAAGAGAGCCCAGAAACGGCTGTTATTTGTGCGCCGGATGAGAAGAGCCCAACTCCCCGCTCCCATCCTCACTACGTTCTACAGGGGAACTATAGAGAGCATCCTGACAAACTGCATCTCTGTCTGGTCTGGAAGCTGCAATGAAACAGACTGGAAAACAGTTCAGAGAGTAGTGAGGACAGCGGAGAAAATCATCGGGACATCACTGCCTTCCATCAAGGACATTGCGCACAACCGCTGTCTGTCTAGGGCCAACATCATCAGGAATGACCCCACCCACCCACACCAGGGACTGTTCACTCTGTTGCCTTCTGGCAGAAGGTATCGAAGCATTGGAAGTAAAACAGCAAGATTTTCCAAGAGCTTTTTCCCCCAAGCCATCAGACTTTTGAACAAGTGCAATATCCCCTAACCTTTCCCCCTATATGCTGCTATAAGGACTCCTGTTGTGCAATCTGTCTCTCAATGAACTAATGGTGCTTTTTAATGTATTTGTTTTTAAGTGGATTTTAGATTTTAACCCATTCTGACCGGGCACCCATTTTGGTGTTGGCATCATGTTATGCTTTAGCTATTGAAAAATAGCAGATCTACAAGCTCATATCGCGCCACCGAGTGGCGCGATACGAGCTTGTAGGTCTGCTATTTTTTGAAAAATCGAAGAACGACTGACATTTTTTTAATCTGATCTCAGGTCAGAATGGGTTAATCAGACCAGTGTGTGTCCAGTGGAAACCTCGTGTGAATCTGATCTCAGGTCAGAATGGGTTAATAGTATTTTAGCTCTTTTAACTAGCATACTAAAAGCCAGTGAAACGACATTTCGTTCTCTTATGCATTTTATGTATCTGCTGAATGACAATAAAGCTATCTATCTATCTATCTATCTGGGGTCCCCTTGCCAACCAATAACTTGGAACAAACACCAAACCGAAACTGCACACATAACTCTGCAAATCCATTCTCTGCACCCAAAGAAAAACAAACTGTTCTCTCTGCCTACAAAGCAACAAGGGTGCCAATATTTGGTTATATTGTGAATCAGCAACCTTTTATAGGCGGAAATCCCTACCTTCCCAAGTTAATCCTGCTCCACTGTCCACCTATGTTTTGGATTTCAATCATATTTGCACATATCAGGTCCTTGTGCTAAACCCCTTACTCCTTTTTTTACTATTTTGAAAAACATGAAGATCAAGACACTGACCTCGGATAGCCATACATGGAGAAGACTAGATCTGCATATATGCGGAGCCGGCCAGCAACTCTACATCTGACCTCAAACCCTTAGATCTCCATATATGGAGCTGACCTGTTCTGACATGTTTATTCATCCCCACTCATACTTCCTCTTCGATGTCTCCCTGTCCATTCAAACTCTAGATGGACCCAAAGTTATTCAAAGTTATTATCCTCGATGCTTAGCTTTTGCTATTTTAGTCCTCTGGCTGTCATATACGTACATGTGTGATGTCAGCAGCTGATTGAATGCTCAATGGCATGTTTATGTAATTACTAAGGTAATAAGTGATTGGTACTTACTTACGTGCCTTTGACACGTAAGTAAGTACCACCTGCCATTTGTTCCAAAAAAGTTGTATACCCTGTGTATGTATGTATTATACATAGCATACAGTATGCTATGTATAATATATATAATAAAATGTGACATAGCTGTTTACACAACGCAGTACCCCCTCCAACTGTATTGTTCCCCTCTTCCAACTGTATTTATATTTAGACACTTGCTTTGGCAAATTACGTATGTGTACGTAATATTATGTATGTTTTCCCCTGCCAATAAAGCTCCTTTTAATTGAAAATGAATTGATATAACAGTTCAGATATGATCATATGTCTGCTTCCGGGGAACACCATAACACAGATATTACATCGATATACAACTTGACACTCTTCAGGTATTACTGAAATTTATTTCCAGGCTGCACAAATACAGGCAGGCCGTACTGTCTAAGACAGTACATTTAACAGTGCAAATACAGTAGTGCTATTAATTATTGTGTAACAATGTAACTGCAAAATCTCAGACATTGCAATATGGGCGTTCCAAAACAGAAGCCCATCACACCATTGACTTAGAATAGAACTGCGTTAGGCTGTACTCACTGTTAAAGCATGTCCTGTCCTTGCTGTGGGAGGAAAGCAGCCTGCAATTGATGGTCCCTATGGAAGTCACATGTTTAGAAGAAAGCTTGCCTCAAGGACACAAGTGAGTGACTTCCATAGGGACTGAATTGGACGCTGGTCTCCCCCTTCCCCCCAGATCAAGCACAGGGACCATGCTTTAACAGGAACACCATAACAGATATACAGATAACACTATTTCAGGTATTACAGAAATACACCTGGACAAATACAGGCAGGCGGTACTGTCTAAGACAGTACATTTAACAGTGCAAATACAGTAGTGCTATTAGTTATTGTGTAACAATTTAACTGTAAAATCTCAGACATTGCAATATGGGCGCTCCAAACAGACTGAATTGGACGCTGGTCTCCCCCTTCCCCCCCACCAGGTCAAGCACAGGGATCATGTTTTTTAACAGTGTGAATGCAGCCGTAAAGTTTTCTACATCTTCTTTAGGGATGTAATTTTGTTATGGACATAAAATTTTATAGCTTTCCAATCTCTCTTTGTAAGGGCTGGCTCTGATTCCAGACACTTGTCACAGTCACGTTTGCCTGGGACAGTACAAGTCTGTATACATTTCTTAAAGTGCCTCTCCACGGCTTCTTTCTCTTCTGGTTCCCATTTCCGAGCTAAAAGAGAAATGAATAACAGATTAGTGTATTATAAGGTAATCGTTTTAGCCTATGTTATGGACCTTCGTCTAGGGTGAAGGGACATGACACAATTCGAGAGGAGACAGGGTGAAAAGAACTTCAATTTATTTGTAGCTTGTTCTTTTCTTTCAATAACAGAGAGTTTACATTTTCTAGTTCACAACTTCTCACATTTTGGCTTCAAGGTGCTGGTGCTATCTAACAAAACAAATCTAAACTGGAAATCAAAAGTTTACCCCTACCTAAAGGCCCTAACAGAATATTAAACAAAATGACAATTCTAAATCCCTAACTACCCTAACTAACCAAAATTACAATAAGTTTAACAAAAGAAAAGACCTGGCACCCCTACATGGAGAAGTAGGAACCGGGCTTCTTATTTTTAAGCAATACATAATTGATTACAAACTTATGAGCAAATAATAATGACTAAATAAACTAGGACTGGGCTAACCAAAACAAAACAGAACTTACGGCATAATGAACAAGACAACTAACAAAAGAACAAACTAAACAATAAGGCAGGCAAACGGGTGGAGGACTAGAGGGATCGAGTCTCTGCTGCAAACATGCTGTCGTCCTCCCCAGAGCAGAAGTCAAACTGAGACTTTATAGGCAACAGCCAACTAGGCACAGCCAACTGGGATTAGGGTGTGGGCGAAGACACCCAATCAGGAAGGAGGGGCAGGTCCGAACATGGACCTGTCAATCTCACAGGCAAGTCTGCATTCAATCATTCACTGCCAGCCATCAGCCTCTCACACTCTCCAACATACTCCATTCAATACCTTACATGAAACACAGAAAGAAACAAATTATAATACAAGCCATCCACAGAAGACCAACATTTCCATACTATACATATTATTCACAGCTCAACTAATTATCATCATAACAATTAACCATCACAACATCAATAACAAATACTCAGAAGGACCATGGTCCATAACAGCCTAAAAGCTACAATTATTTCTACCACTGACTATAGATCCGGATTTGGCCATTTTAGTCATGTTACTGTGTTTAACAACTGATTTTGTAATTAATCACCATGTTCCGATTAATAGCTGCCAAAATTAGTACAGTAGGAAAACTGAGCACCCAGTGCTAAGGAAGCTACCAGAGGACACGCACCTGTTGTACCCCTCAAATTGATAAATATGACAGCTGTAAAGTGGATAGTTTAACACGAGCACGAAAGGAACCTCCAGGATATAACAGTAAACAAACTGACAAAATGTTAGCTTTTAAGAAACAAAGTAATGTTGAACAGGGATAACGAGCCCCCGCCAGTTAATCACAAAAAATAATAAAGCAAAAAAATAAGTGTGAATTGAATAGCAGGGATCATAATAGTCTGGTACAGGTATATTGTGAATCAGGTATAGGCTACACCAAACACAGCCAGCAGCTGTCCGATGCAGGGTGGTGAGAAGAGAGAATAATGTCCACAAAATATGGTGCGAATCAGAGTTATTTAACCATGCATTTCATTATTCAATCAGTTGCTAGTGCATATGAATGTATCAGTCCTTACATTTCTTACCATGCAACACATCTCAACCAAATTGGTCGAGATAAAACAGTTACCGTGCAGGGGTCCCCAGGGGGTCCCTCTACTGTACTGCCACTGTGCTGTACTGTAAGTCTGTAACACCCCAAATCATCATACATACACTTTGTTTGTGTGTGTGTTAGGCTGTGCAACAGTGACACTTGGTTGTGAAAACCAACCAAACGCTATTTTGTACTTTGACAGACAGACCCAGCCAGGGACCCAGGGACACAAAGCTGTTTCACCACTCAAAATATCCTTACCTCTTTTTGGCTCCTTCTGTCTGGCTCCTGCTGGTGCCGACCCACTCCGTTTAGCAACTGTGGAATGACAAGAAGAACATTCTGTTAAGTGCCACAGGTAGGCTAGGTGAAGCTACAGGCGTTGATTCTCCTACTATGCTACACATTTCCAAACTTGGTGCGAATCGAAGGTACTCTGGTGCAAAATGACACATGCCACAGACTGACCGACAAAGCCACTTGTACGCTAGGACCTGGCTGAGGGAAAATAAAAGTAAAACCCTGTCCAATATCCATACCTCCTGTTGGCTCCGTCTCCCTATCTTGCGCCGATCCACTCAGGTCCATCTCCCCATCTTGCGCCGATCCACTCAGGTCAGCAACTATAGAATGACAAGTCAAATATTATGTAACTAAATGTGCTAGAGATGATCGTGTCTGCTGTCTCTCCCTGTAATATCTTTGTGTCAATTACAAATGGCGACAGTTGTGAAAGGGTTGGCTGTCTCCAAGCTAATGACCGTGAGAACCAGACAACTGGCAGGAACAGTTTATAGCTTAAACAGTTTAGGATAGGCAGATAGAGTTGGGGTGCTGTAAAGATGCAACAAGATGGGGAGCTGTAATGATTAAAGCACATACCTTCCGTAATCTCCTCAAATGTGTCCTGACTGGCCTCAAGAGCGGCGTCCCCCTCAAGCGCGTCCTCCTCAGCAAAGGCCTCTTCTAACAAGAGATCTAAGAAGGTATTAAAAACAGCGCTAGGCTTAACCGTTTGCTCTGAAAGAATATATATTCAAAGATTTGTGCCACATTTTCAAGAATTTTATAAAATAGCATATATATACAGTATACACACACACACACACAAGCTCATAGCTTGCTTGTCACAGCCGCACTATGAGCTTGTACATCTGCTATTTTTCAACAGCTAAAGTATAGCATAATGGATACAACACCAAAAGGGTTTAATACAGCAGAAACTCCATACCATTTGGCTCAATGAGGATGTCGTCCAGGTTCTTCCCTTGGAGTTCACCAACTCGTCCCTGCTCCATGGCAATCAGCACCTTGCTGATCCTCGCGAGCTGAAGGGTGTTCTCTGGTAACCTGTAAAACTTGCTATGTACTCTGATGCTGTGTCCCATGAAATCAGCTAGCTGCCCCATCTCAGTTTCCCTAAGGTTCAGAACTGTGGACAGAGTTGCCAAATGTTTCCGCAGTTTGGTAGATGTAATTGCCTCTGGATGCTTGAGGCCACACAGATTGCTGTACTCTCGGAGAAGAGAACTCGAGTGATAGAAAGACATGGTGCCTGGTACGGCGAATAGATAGCGGTTATCGTCGAGGACGCCACATTCATTTCTGCATTCACAGAGACAGACAAGTGATTCCAACATTGACGGACTTAGGAGAATGGGCACCATCCTGCCGTTCTTTCCTCTAGTTTCGATTCTGGAGAAGTGACTGCACAGCTTTATCTCAAACTCAGAGAGAGCGTAGTTGATGTCCTCATGAGTGGATGATTTGTCTCTTGACAAGAATGATTTGAGCTGAACTTTGTTCGTCTCCCCTTGTCTGCGACGGTTGAAAAGCAGAACCTGAGCTTGAGTGACTTTGGACAGTTTCTTCCAGTTCTCCATCGACAACGTAGACTTGAGGTCCTCAATGTACTGCTGCTGCTTCTCCTTCAGGAAGTCGTGTAACTTCTTGACATCTTCTGTCAGAGGCAGGACCAGAGGGGCATTCAACTTTGCCTCCAACCGGTCATCATGACATTTTTTTTAAACCTCCTCATTCCATTTTGAGTGGTAGATCTTTTGGAAGTTTTGTGCTTCTTCCGCTGCCTTTTTGTCACCTTGAATGAGAGCACGACTCTCCAGAAGCATAGCGATTTTCTTGAGGCTGAATCCAAGTTTCTCTGGAAGACTGATAGATTTCTCTTTTCTCGTCTCTTTTTGTGCAGTGTGTTTCACTGCCTTCACTGTGAGCTCAAAGTTCTTTGGAAGGATGTACTCTTTGATACTCTTCAGTGGTGTGATGTCACTTCCATGAACAATAAGTCTCCCCAGCTCCCTCAACTTTTGCCGGATGTAGTTATAATTTGCGGGGTCGGATCTGTGCTTCTTGTAGAGGGACTTAGCCAACTCGAGAATACACCTTTTTTGGCTGCATCTGCAATTTTATCCACTTTCATTCTACTCAAGACATTCCAGACATCTGTGGACACCCCATCGGGGATGGGTTCAGCAAACGCACACAGCGTTTGAACTCTCTTTTTTCCAGGTTGTCGCTTTACGTCTGGTTGGATAAATTTGCAGTTCTTCATGTGTCTCCACAGTGCAGATCTGGTGAACAACCCTTGGCAATAGACACAATGCATGTACTCTTGGGCAGTCATTTCTTGTTTTGGCTGCTTGCTTGCGACCAGCGTCCCTGTGCCTGTTTTTAAGACTTCGACATTGTGTGCGAAGTTGCCTCTGTTTCGGAGTTGATCTAGATGTAGTCGCCTTTCTTTTGAATTCTTCGGAAAGCTGAATGCCTTTACAACCTCAAACTCTTTGCGGTGAACAGTCTCCAAATGCCTTGACAATTTCAACATTGGCATCTCACAAAACATACAGAAGTGACGTTTACTGTATTTCCGAGATCCATCATCTTTTTTTCCGACAGCAGGAATAATCACAGAAGCTCTCAAGACAGCGTTTTGGGTGTTACTACCAACTTCCCTGTCTCTCGAAAGTTGGACAGGTCTCTCTATGGTGTCACACTCTGTGGCCACATCCTCAAACCAATCACTATCACTGTCACATGAACTTTTATCGGCAGAGGGGGAGTACGTTTTGTCATCCAAATCCGAAAAAGAAGACTGATCGGTGTCCAAATCTTCATCTGATGAATCTTGGGGCAGGCTGGGGGGAAGACTACTGTGCTGTAACAGGTTGTCATTTGTCTCGTTGACAAGGGAGACGGGCACAGGACTGGGCGCAGAGGAGGTGGAGGGCAGAGAGAAGAGGCTACTGGAGGGCATGGGGGAGGAGGTGTCCAGCGGGGGCAAGTGGAGGTGGGCAGCATCATCCAGGCAGTTGAGCTGACTACTGTGCTGTAACAGGTTGTCAGTTGTCTCGTTGACAAGGGAGACGGGCACAGGACTGGGCGCAGAGGAGGTGGAGGGCAGAGCCGAAGACATGGGTTTCACCTTACTGCAAGAGAGGACAAGAGATCAGTCATTTTACACTTGGTCGCATGCTGAAAATAGCAGATATACAATCTCACAATACGTCACAGCGCGACATGTGAACTTGTAGATCTGCCATTTTCAGCAAGTTTAAAATCAGCCATTATGACGCCACCAAGGCCTGCCAAAAAACATTTAGTCGACTAAATAAACTGTTGATATAGTCGACTAGAAATCACATGACATTTAGTCGACTGCAATTCCAGGTGACTAAAACTAAATGAAAACTACTCAAGAGACCATGAGTAAAACTAAAATATATTTTGCTGCCAAAAACACTGGTTGGGATTATAAGGCCAATGCGAAACCTACCTGATCTTTCTCTTTCTGGTTCTTTTGAGAGGGGCCGAGCAGTTGGAGGGCGGAGAGAAGAGGTTACTTGAGTGCATGGGGGCAGCATCATCCAGGCAGTTGAACTGACTACTGTGCTGTAACAGGTTGTTAGTTGTCTCGTTGACAAGGGAGACGGGCACAGGACTGGGCGCAGAGGAGGTGGAGGGCAGAGAGAAGAGGCTACTGGAGGGCATGGGGGAGGTGGTGTCCAGCGGGGGCAAGTGGAGGTGGGCAGCATCATCCAGGCAGTTGAGCGGTGACTTGCTGGTCGAATGATCTACAGGGAAGAGAGGACAAGAGCAAAGTGGCAAAATGGTAAACATCTGATGGTAAATCTCACGTCAATGTTTACTGGTACTAGATCAAGCGACTGTGGTGCTGAGACTGAGAAGGGTAAATAATAAAGTAGATTTTCGCCTGACTCGGCTCTGAAAAAGCCAATAGTCATGCTGACTGTTCACTCACCAGAACCTTTTTTGTGGAGGAAGGAGATACATTTCTTAACCCTCTGCTGCGTGGAGGGCTTGAGTTTATGGAAATCGACATCAAGTTCGGCGGGTGTGGAGGATTTCTTGAGCGAGGGTTTATCGGACTGGATAATTTCTACCACTTGCCACAGATGTTCAGTGGGGAGCTCGGCGATGTCTTTAGCGATGACTCGCAACTCCTCCACAGACATGGGTTTCACCTTCTTACTGAAGAGAAAATAAATATTCCCATTTAAGGAGTAATAAGAGAGGACAAGAGATCCAGTACAAGTCATTTTACACTTGGTCGCATGCTGAAAATAGAAGATCTACAATCTCAGGCTGAAAATAGCAGATCTACAATCTCACAGCACGTCGCAGCGCGACACGTGAGCTTGTAGATCTGCAATTTTCAGCAAGTTTAACATCAGTCATTATGCCAAAAAAACATTTTAGTCGACTAAATAAACTGTAGATTTAGTAAACTAGAAATCACATGACATTTAGTTGACTAAAATTAGACTAAACATTCCAGGTGACTAAAATGTGACTAAAACTAATTGAAAACTATTCAAGAGACTGACTAAAACTAAATTATAATTTTGCTGCCAAAAACACTGGTTGGGATTAAGGCCAATGCGAAACCTACCTGATCTTTCTGGTTTTGGCTTGTTTGAGAGGCTGCAGCTGATCAACGGCATTAAGCTGCAGGAGGGAATGAGGGAGACCAGAGTAAAGGGGCATATCAACAAAAAACTGCGAGAAATATCCTCATAAAACAGCCTTGTTTCTGTACATTTAGAGAAGTTTAGATTGTACGGAGGCATCCCCCAGTGTGCCTCCTCCCCAAATGACAGAAGCGTCATCATTGTCATTTCACATCCTACCCGGTTTGCATTTAACCACCTCCCCCCCCCCCCCCCCCCTTCGGAATTCCAATTCCGAAGCATCACTTCAGTGATGCTTGCGGAACTCGACTTTGTCTCGTTCCTGACCGCATCACTGTCGTGGCAATAATCACGTTAAACAACACCGTTTCGTGTAATATTGCTTAATTTGAAACCACCTGTGGATGTGACTCAAGTCACATTTGGAAAAATAAATCAGATTCCATTTAGATTTATTTAAAACCCATTTTGGGCGGGAACCCCTTTTGGTGTTTTAAACATTGTTATAATTTAGCTATTGAAAAATAGCAGATCCACAAGCTCATGGCTTGACACAGAGTGGCGCGCTACGAGCTTGTAGGTCTGCTATTTTTTTTTTAATAATAAAAATGTGGCGCAAATCTTTGAATATATATTCTTTGGATTAAGCAAATCGGATTTCTATCTTGTGACACAGACCTGATTCAGGCTACTTTCAGGCTAGATTTGGCTGCCAGTGTAAATCAGGCCTAAGTGGGATAATGTCTGCCTAGGTGGTCATTGTCGGGAGATAATTCACCGACAGGGAGTTTAACCACCGACACAAGCGGAAAATTACCACCTAGCCAGATATTATCCCTTACGTGAATCACAATGCAATGCATTGGGTTTCTGTGTGTTGCTATACAGTGGTGAAGGTGCCTGTGTAACTCTGACCTGGCCTTTAGCATCTTCTCCTGAAGCTCTCAGAAGGTTCCTCTTCACAGAATGGACCACCCCATCATCATACCGAACTGTGTAAGTGCCTGCTGTCAAAGCACAGAAGAGGGGCTCAGATAAATAAACATGTCTAGTTTCTGTCTTGATGAAAATGTATTTCAGTGATTCAAACCTTCTTCGTTGACAGATTCAATCTTGCCAGGGTAGAAGTGACAGTCCGTCCATCTTGCTAGTACTTCTACTCCAACATAAAACTGAAAAACAGTCAAAACACACAGTCATCCCCACATACTCCTACTCCACTTCACATGTCAATGAGCGAACATATTATATACTCCTCAACCAATATCATGACTCTGAGAGTAACACATGGACCCAGCCCATTCTCCAAACCATCATATCTTATGGTTGTACAAAATAATAATTTGGTCAATTTAATTTGCAGAAGAGGCATAGCCTAGGCCCTACTGGTGTCTGGTAGAAGCTGACACTGGAATGGATTTCCCATCTCCGCTCCTGTTTTTGAGAACAGGTTTAAAGGACAACTTTAGTGTGTTTAGAGTGTTATTATTATTTTTTTTGCTGCTTTCTTTCGTTTTAGGGATTTTAGCAGTTGGAAAAATGTTATGGCGATTTATTTTTGTATTATTTACTATAGTCCTACTAGACCCACATTACATTACATCTGGCCACAGAAGATCACAGGATCTAGTGAATGTGTCAAACTGACATTGAGCCTATGACACAGTGTGGCTTCCCCCCAGTAGGCGTCCTTCACATTCAGTAGATCCTGTGATCTTTTGTGGCCAGATGTAATATCCTGGCGTCTAGTAGGACTATAGTAAATAATAAAAAAATGAATCACCATAACATTTTATACAAAAATACATATTTAGGACCATGCTCGAATGCCCCCGTCCCCCTGTCATAAAGAGCTGAAATCCCTAAAACGAAAGAAAGCAGCAAATGAAAAAAGAAAAATCACACCCGTGTGAAGTAAGTGTTGCAACATAGTGTGGGGGTCCCTGGGGGTTGGGGGGGGGGAAGACCCACACGAACGCACCCAGGGTGCCGGCCTGATTCCGACGAGACGCCCCGCATCCGAAACGGTTGAGAAATAACAGAGTTACCGTGTGGGGGTCCCTCTACTGTACCCTCTACTGTACTGTACTGTACTGTACTGGCACACCCAAAATAACCATATATACAGTTAATATGTGCATGTGTGTTTGTTAGGTTGCGCACAGGTTGTGAAAAACAACCATGCTGTTTTCGTGCTCAGACGCACCCAGCCAGCAGCCAGCCACACACAACACAACAACAACAACAACCTAAAACATGAACCTTGGTTGAAAAAATAATAAAGTTGTCCTTTAATGTTCCGTCTTTAGTTTGTTTTTTAAATGCCATTGACAATGAAGGGAAAATGTACGTCATATTGTCTCTTTATTGTTAATGGGGTTTAAGGTTTGTGTTGGCACTTGTTTTACATCACCATTACATCACCTAATCAACATGAGTTAGACTTTAATATATTAGCGCCACTCACTTCACACAGGTGTGATTTTAGGTCATTAGAATGAATCAATGAAACTGGATTTTGTGTTGTTTTTAGATTACTGTATTTTGATAAATAGTTTAATAGTTTTAAATAGTTGAAATAGCCACAGATATAGTAAGCCAATACTGAGGGCACTTATTCGCTACGTTTTTAAACCTCAGTGTTAATTTAACTCTGAGCTAAGTTATTCAGAGTGTACAAGACTGTTGGGAGAAAGGGAGATGAGATATAAGGGTGGGCAATTATTTTTCCCAAGGGGCCAAATGAGAAACATTTTGGAGGGCCGGGCAAAAAGGCTGAACTTAATTATGCATAATATCAATTTTATTTCTATATAAATAGCAGTAAATGGCATTGTTTTGCAAAGCAATGGTAAACTAAATGTGAAACATTTGACTCAAATTATAGGCAGAGTGACTATTTTACATCATGATGATGTACAATAAGAGCACCCCTCACTTCACATGGGTGTGATTTTTTGCACTCTTGCAGGCTCCTTTCCCAGTTGAAAACTATGTTTTTGTTTAAGTTACAAGTCCTGTAAATACTAGCATTTTCTTTTAACAATGAGAACATTAGAGGTAGCTCTCTTTATAGTTCCATTCGGAGGACACTGGAGGTGCCACTTTCACAACCCATGGTGCGCTGCTTACTATCGCAACCATTAAACAACGACGTTCTGAAAACAATAATAAGCCAACCAGTAATGGTATTGTTGAGACTTGGCAGCCTGGCAGGCGCTGTATGTTGATGTGTGCACGTTCGTTCTGCCAGATTTACTTGGTGGTACAACGGTGTCGATCGACTCGATCCACAAGCTCACGGCACATCGCCCAAGCTGTCTGAACTTCAGAAGCATGCCACATTCTGGGCGCAACACCGCCTTACGATGCAGCATCTTAAAACATCTTAACTTTATTAGCGAGGCGGGTTAAATAAAGCAATGAAGCATAATGGGATTTAACTTGTCCTCCTGCAAGGAAGTTTGGTAATCAAAGCATGCGCCTGCGCCTACCGTGTTGTGGAGCTGCATGCTTCATGGCTATTTGCATTCACCGACGTAGGCAACAATAAATCCAAAAAGCCGACAGTCGCATATGAGGGGGGTGAAGGAAGAAAGACAGGTTCTCAATCACACGCAATTCATGTGCACAGTTGACGTGCAGATTGTGTTAACTGTGAGAATGCATGGGCTTCAAAATAAAAGCGACGCGGTTTTAGTCCACCCATAAAGTCATTAGAAAGTATGTTTTATTTTCGGATAATGGGATTATCAAGAAATCTTTCACGGGCCGGTCAGAGTCAGCCGGCGGGCCGTATTTGGCCCGCGGGCCGTACAATGCCCAGGTCTTAAGATAAATTGTAGAACGTAACGCGAACAGCTGTTCAGCTGTCTCTGGAACAGCGTTAGCATGTAGCTAACGTAGCCTGTTGCAATGTTGCCAAAGGACAATATAATCGATTATGTCACGTCTCCGTGATACAGAATCATACACGGTTGCTCATTCTTGCTCAAACAAGAACAAACAAGGTGGCCGCACATTCTATAATGTGTTTTACAACATCTTACAAACTATTCAAAGCTATTGTGAAGCTGAATAAAATTCACTTTTACCTGGAAGCGGTTGACACTGGTAGAATTCTCCAGGGCCATGACGGGAGAATGAGCCTATAAAAAAATAAAGGAAGTCAGTCACTGGAATAACAATTTTCTTCTTGAAAGTATATGTCCAAACGAAACGAGTCAAACGACGGTCAACACAATTAGGGTGAGCGAGGCAGTAGCTAGCAACTACTGAAACTATAGTGCAGTAAGTTCACCCCCTCCCCCCACCTAGCTGCTGCAGAGCTTTCCAATCGAGGCTCATTAGACGCAATTTAACACAGCTGCGCGAAATTGTCTAGCTCACACTACTATAAGCCAAGAAAAGCCAAGAATGCACTATGTACAGACCAGCAGAACATAAAATAAAATAGTCAGTCCTAGAAAGAAAAATCCAGTCCACAGTGATTTAGGCTTGATGCCTATATATATATAATATATATATAATAATACATTTAATACTATATATGAAATACTTATTTTATTTGGAACTGTATTGGTATCGTTTCTACTGTTTTACCACAGGCGAGTTGTGGACTAAAGCATTGTAATAGTTAGTTGAACTGTACAAAAACAATCAAAAACAATTATTTTAATTACAAAATAGAAAAATTACCTTCTCTCTTCTCCTGCGTCCTTCCCATAGACAATCGCCCGGCTGCTCTTCTCATTCAGTGCGAGGCTGCGAGCCGGAGGGTGGGGGGGGGGGGGGGTGGCGGTGACGTGTGACTGGGGGGTGTTACCTTTTACTCTAACCGCGCTGATTGGCTAAAGTGACACGTGATAGGCAGCACGGCATTATGTAACGGTCAGATATTACTATCACTGCTACGAATTATTTAAATCACGGGTTGTGAATGATCTCCTATAGGACACAACTGATAAAGTGGAATGCAAAGAAATAGCCTAAATAAGCAGCAGAAAACACAGTCAGAAGCAAAGCTCACGGCAACCTTTTATCTAGTAATCATGGAATTGAAATGGAGTTGAATGAAATTAATGAATGAATGAAACCAATGTCCGTATCTCGCGCACACACGCACGCGCTCCCTTATTGTTTAGTATAGTTCCATGGATGTTTCCCAACAAAGTCTGTTTCTCCAAGAGTTCCTTCCCGACCGTTAAACGCCCTCCAAAGTAAAGAAAAGGTGATAAAAATAACTTAATCCATCCCCGTAGCGAACGTAATCCAGGTATAGGCTACTCCAAACGAAGAGGAAGAAAACCCTCGGATCCTCGCGGGACGTTGAAATAAATAAATAAAAGATGAACGATCTCACCGGTTGCAGAACGTCTCGCGCCTCTCCCCACCGTGAGCGTTATCGTTTGTGTAGCTATAGCTTTCTTTAGTAGAGATGTTTAGAGAACAAACGTGTCCAGGTCCCTCGTAGACTCCCTGTTTGTTTGGCTGTCTCTCCCCGTCTACCTGACAGGCCGGTAACCTCCGCCTACTTTATGGGCGTCAGTCCAACTCCAGACCCATGTCACTCAAAATATATCAAATCATAAACATAGTGTTTAAAACCCCCCAAATAATAACAAAATCACACAATAGACAGCACAGAATTTATAGGACCTTACCCTTGACAGATGGCGTTAATTAGAAATATTAAATAATAGAACATGTACTTTTAAATGTTGTTATTAAAATAAATCATCTTTAACTTGTGTGGCAGTTGCTACAACGTTCACACTCTATAACATACGACGAATTAGACCGTTCCTCACCCAGGAATCAGCCCAGCTCCTAATCCAGACAACAGTCTTGTCAAAACTCGACTATTGTAACTCCCTCCTTACTGGCCTACCAGCATGTGCACTTAAGCCTCTCCAGCTGATCCAAAATGCCACAGCTCGCTTGGTCTTCAACCAGCCAAAATTATCACGTGTCTCCCCCCTGCTCCGCTCCCTCCACTGGCTCCCGGTCGCTGCCCGCACAGAATACAAAACTCTGATGCTGGCATTCAAAGCAACCAAAGGTATGGCTCCCCCATATCTTGCAAGTATGATTGAACCCTACAAACCCTCCCGCGCACTCAGATCAGCCAACGCAGGGAAGCTGGAATTACCCTCTCTAAAAACGCCGGGACAACGCTCCACACGTCCCAAACTCTTCTCCCTTCTGGCTCCAAAACTGTGGAATGCACTTCCCATTGCAGTCATGACTGCAGCATCACTCCCAATCTTCCGCCGTAGTCTGAAAACCCACCTTTTCAGACTCCATCATGGCCCATAGCACTTACCCTACCCCCTTAGATAGCATTTCTGTAGACTTAGATAGCATTTGATACAGACTTATAGCATGTTATGTAGATAGCACTATAATTGCATTGTATATAGTCATAGCACGCCATAGTACATATGTATAACATAGTAGTATATATATATAGTTTATATGTATAGTCTCATAATATAGATATTCCACTGTTACTTTCTTAGCTTACGCATGTTTCATGATAAATGCTTTTTTGTGATGTATTCCCATGCTTTTTGTCCTTGCTTAATGTAAGTCGCTCTGGATTAAGAGCGTCTGCTAAATGCCTAAATTGTAAATTGTAAATTGTAATTGTCATGATTTGTCACGATCCGAGTTGGCTTTGTCCACGGCGTAACCATCTTTAAATAAATACTTAAAGAAAATCATATGGTCAGAATGCATTGCATTTCATTTCCTGGGCCGTTCGTTGTTCTGAAAGGGGGAGGGACTGTGCCGCTCTATAGTGGCCCTCTCCATCATCAAGCCCTGCACCCCTGGTTTAGTATAACCTTGCAAATGAGACAAGGGAATGATGGAAGGGCCTTAAGTTAGCCATTGTAACACATTTAGGTCCCATTAAACTGGATGGAGCTTGTCAAAACGAGATTGTGCTTCAACAGAAAATCGTCGCTGTGTTTTGTTCATATAATTGACTTGGAGAAGAATGAGAAAAAGTATGACAACAAAAGCATTATGCTACAGATAATGTCTTTTTTTTTTTTAAGATATTTTTTTGCGGCTTACGCCTTTTATTGGTTTGTTGAAGGGACAGACAGTAGGCTGACAGGAAACGAGAGAGAGATGGGGGAAGACATGCAGCAAAGGCCGTGTCGGGCTCGGGAGTCGAACCCGCGGCACAATCCAGTCGGGTGCCCAGACAGTTACGCCACAGCCTGGGCCTAGATTATGTCTTTATGTCTTGTCATAGACCCTTCTGGAAGGTTGGGATGGATCAGCGGCCACGTGGCGAAGCATAAGAGCAGTGGTGGCCACCAAATCCGCCTCCTCTTCATGACCATGTTGGCCAGGAGCATTAATTATTTGAATTTGCGGATCATCCGCCTCAACATTGAAATTATTAGTGGTCACATAGACCCGACAACCTCTACTAGCACGCCAGTCAATTCTTTCGGCCCGAACCTTATTACTGAGGTAACGGTAGTCGTCCAGTATCATGGCTCTGCCACCCCGACTGTTTGCAATCTGCATGCACGCCATCATGTACACCTGTTAGTGGCTGTCTTGGAAAGAAAGTGAGGCCAAGAGGTACTGTCCTTTATACTATCCCACACAGGTGATATGAGTAAAAATTATGGAATTGTAACTATCCGCAGGAGCTGTGCGTAAGTGATTTCCCTCGGGTTCTGCGCTAAAAGTGATTGGCCTCTACTAATTCATACAGGTGATGTGTGTAAAACTGATTGCCCAAAATGTAGTATGGTTAAGTTTTGCTAGATGCAGGCTTGACAGTAGTGATATCAGACAATTGTGGACATATATCTTGGGCCGAATTTTCTAAACACCATTTGGGGATTTAGCAATGCACAGGGGTTGTTCCCCCGCCAAAGTTGCTCTCCTCGAGTCTTCGGACACCAGCCCTATCCATAATACAATAATAACATTATTATTTGTGTAAACACAAATATTGCGTAACACATACATTGGTAAGGTGAAGTGATATTGTGAAATTGTGATTGGCCGGCATGAGATGATGTATGATATACCCTAAGAGGCGCCCCTCACTTCACATGGGTGTGATTTTATTTTAAATTCAAATCCAAATTTCACCCACTTCTAGTGGTCAGAGGCCAAATGAAGGTTGTTCACATACACTTGTTTGGGGGTTAGCAACCCTTTTCTGAGACATTTGGACCTTTACTCTTGTAAATGTCCCATAGGGAAATTGACAAATAGGTTTTAACGTCAAACTAAGACCATTATCTGTTGAACCAAACATCAGAGAAATATGTCACTTGCAGCTTTAGAAGCACCTGATCCATAACTTTCTTTTCATATAAGCTAATATGACCTTTGGTCACTTTCTGACCATGTGCTTATTGTCCATACGAAAGTCCATACAAAATCACACTGGCATTGGATGCGTCTTTCTTAGTGTGTGTGGTTTAGTGCTGATACAGTAGTTACTCCAAGCTGGAGAAACAAATAAAAAATTAATCCTTTGAATCATCTCAACATTGCAATGGACAGATCATGCTATGGGTTAAAATCTGGTTAACTAGCTAGTGCTGCACACCTGCTGCTTATTCCTGATTGCAAATGTTGCCCCGCCCAACACCCCTATAAAAGTGTGAGAGTCCCACACTCCTGCTTTTGCATTCATTCAGTCAGTCAATGCAGCACAGAACAGCATGACTCCTGTTTCTCTAACGCAATGCAATTTTAAGTTTAGTGTTTTTTTATTTTGGGAGTGGTTACAATGGTCCTATGTGGGACTTGCCTAGCTCCTCTCCTTTACTTTCTTTTTCAGTTTGGCTGATATATCCAGTCACTTTTGGTTATTTTTCTTTCTTGATTGACTCCTGAGTTTAATTCTACTTTCAAATGAGTCATTCTGTCATCCATTTATTTCCTCAGCGGATTGACCAATCTGAAGTGCATGGCAAGAGAGTGCATCAAGACATATTTTTCACTCTGCCTAAATTAAATCCATGAAATCCATTTATTTAGCATTTTTTGTAAACGCACAAGATTGCAGTGGGAGTGATTCAGAGCAGTGCCAGGGTTAAGTCATTGGCAGGTGTTTCCAGTTGTCTAATTGTGCTGTCCTCTTGATCTACAATGCCTTCAGTAATTCTTCCAAAGACCCCCAAAATGATATGTGGACCCCCATCTGAAGATGATTTGTGCCAGGGCGGTGCACATGCTTTTGTTTAGACATACCAATGGTCTGATATCTCAAACCCTCACCCTAACCTCCCACGGGGAAGCACACGTAAACCTAACCTTAACCCTCTCCCAACCCTTAACGCACCCCTCACCAACCATATAATCTGGTCGATTTAATGCACCCCTCACCAGCCTTAATCCAGTCGGACCAATAATATGTCTAACCAATGCTATATCTAACCAAAGTATGCCTCCTGTGCCAGCTGGGACAAGAGATGAATTTGTCAATATTTAAGAAAAAATAATTAAACAATAGCTGATCTACAAGCTTGCAGTGCTGTGCGCTTGTACAACAAGGTTCAAGTTTTCTTTAGTTTGTCTCCCAAGGGAGAAATTTGTCTTGGACCCCAAGGACCCGCCCTGCAGCATACAGATGCAATACAATACAATACAATACACGATACAAGACAACAAAGGCACACAGTGACCTGTACAACATTAAAAAACCACACACCAACATACCTAGTGCAAAAGAGGAAGAACATCACCTCATAACCTTCAACCCTACCCTGTCTGCCCTCTGCAAGGTCTCTGTTAAGGAGTGTGATTGACAGAACCAGCTATTACACATTGTAGTTAGCAGAGCAGTGTGTTGGACACAATCACAACAACAACACATTAGTCTGGGGGGGGACAGACTATAGCAACTACTCTAAAGAGAAACATTGTGGATAGTCACTCTTAAAGCAACATTAGCTGGTCTGAATGATAACGTTGACATCGCTCCCTTTCTTTAAAATATCTTGTATCTTACATTAATGTTGAGTTATTGATAGTGACTTCTCTCGTCTCCTCAACAACAGGCTAGTTGTGTGCATCCCACTCAGCCAGTGTTTTATCGACTAAACATTTGACAAAAAATGTTTGTCGACTACCCTTCTTTCACTGATGAAAACCAAATAAAAGCAATAAAAACTAAGCTATGATGACTAAGACTAAAGGCTCATACATAGTCTGGTTTTACGGTGGTGGGGTGACCACCGAACTACAACATGACGTCACGAGCCGCGGTGAAGAGCAAACCACCGCCACCGCTCCAGCCCTTCTCTCTGTTTTTACTCACCACCGCTCAACGTTATTTCAGCTCCGGTGGTCAGCTCACCACCGGAGCGGTGGTCACCTTACCACCGAAAATCCGGACTATGAATAGGCCTTTAGTATATTGACAATTCCGTCAATAAATAAAAACTAGACTAAAGTGTTAGGGAGGGACTAGTGGAGAAGAGATCCAGTAGAACAAAAACATAAGTAATTTTATGTTTGGTTGCGCTCTGCAATAGTGGATCTTCAAGCTCAGCTTGTTGATCTGCTATTTTCAGCATGCAACACACAGTTCAAATACAGTTCAGATACATTAAATTTCATGACATAGTAACTTAGAAGTTCCCTGACTTCCCTCGCTCACCTGTGTCCCATCTTACATTTTTATTTAAACTGTATGAAATACTTGCCATTAATATAGTGGTTGCAACTGTATTAATTGATTGCCCGAGTCCCGTGGTGGGAGTTCTGCTCTGGTTTTGGTCAAATACTACCATAACGGTATTTGTTCATTATGGCTCATCTGCTCAAAATGAGATTTGGGGCTTGGTTTTTTTAGCTGTCTGGCAGAAATGACTGTGCAGCTCTGCCGCCACCTGCAGGTGAACCAGTTTTAAAAACACTGAATTATTATGCTGATCAAATAAAAAACTCTAACGTAAAATACAAATCGAAATTTCGCTAGTATCCACTACATTTGTGAGAATCAATACATTGTTCAATGTCTCAGTCTTACCGTACCTTACCGTTGGGTGGTGTAAACTAGAAAGGTCGAGTTTGAACGCATGGGGACGTTCTAGAAAATACATTTTAATATAAAACTGTCATTGTCACGTACAGGCCTAATAAAAAGCATGTGTACTGCCTTATTGCTCACTTTAAAGCTTCAACACACACACACACACAACCCTGCCCCAAGTGCCCCGGTTAACAAACATGCATTTGAACAGTATTCATTAATAATTATAGTACAAATTCTCCATTCTTACACAGGTATATGGTCAATTGGTCATACCCAGGGGTCAAACCACCCTTTTTTTTAGGAAACCTGCATTTGCCATGACCTAAAAAAAAAAAAAAGGCCATTAGGGGGAGCTATAGTACAGTGAAATACAGTGGGCAATAGCTATTGATTCATTTATTTAATACTTTATTGGCAGAAATGTAATCGGTATAGGGTACAGTCAAACACATGTCCAAAAGGATCACTGAAAAAAAGTCCTTGCAGTCTTGTTTCCATTCGGTCCTGGGTAATCAATTCATAATCATGACAAGTCACATGACATAACAAAATTCAAATTATCATAAAAGGTAAAAATACAAAAATAAGATATGTAGGCCTGCATGTTGGGGAACAAATAAGGGCTTATAAGGAGGTGGGGGTAGTCACTAGACATAGATATGTGTGTGGGGGAAATCTTTTTTTACCGTGGAATACCGAGGTATAGGTTATCAATACCGGCACCGTACCGTACTGTAAAATGTCATACCGTGGCATACCTAGTCTGGACCCTTATTGTGCATATTTACAAGTGGCTACCCGGAATAGTGCTTTACCATGATTTCTTGCATTTTATCAAAATGGCTGCAAACGTGAAAAAGAAAAGAGACATAACTTTTCCTGTCAGATCCTATTACCCATGGGGCAAACCACCCCTTTTTGGATACCTGTTATTTGCCATAACATCAAATGTTGTCCACCAGAAATAATTTCTATGACCCAATAGAATCACAATTCACAACCTATATGGACACACCGGTAATTTAGCTGGAAATCCAATATGGCCGCCACAATATTAGCACCCATTAGCCTATACAGTATATAATAGAGGTGAATAGGGCAATTTTTTTAACTGAGGGATATTTCCACAACTTCACAGGTTGTATGCAAGTTTCCATGACATCCAATATGGCCACCACAATACTAGCACCCAGAAAATCGGTTTGGCTCTAAATTCTGAACCAGGTGAGCTAGAAAATAGAAATCCAAACTCATGGTTTTTGACCACGAGAGACTTAAAGGTGATATAGCCTATATTTAAAATAAGTATTTAATTATTCATTCATTCAATTCCCTCTATTAGTCACTATATTATTGTGCTGGAGTGTTTCTTTGCAGAAGAACATCCCTCTTGTTTTTTGGTTTCGTTCTACTGTTGATGTTGGCATTTCCTCCGTTTATGTTGACATTCATTAATGTCAGGGACGTGCATCGCCAAGCTGGACATCCCTTCCTTCACTGTATGGATGGTATTTCAGTGATGGGAATGCAGTCCCCTGTCCATCTACAGAGCCAGACTGGCCTATGTCAATGAACAAGGCAATATCATGTAGCTGTATCAAAGGCTACCAGAAAATCTGTTCATGTGCCAGGGACTGGAGACAAGATGCAGCAGGAGCTACACTCCATTTCTGACTGGGAATAGCTCAGATACATCACCATTATCTTGGACCCTGGCTGGCATCCCGTCATGAAAGGACGCGATGAGAGAGATCAACTTCTCTGGACAGCCAAACTTGCCTTGGCTGTGTCAAAGGCCTTGGTGAGGTCGACAAACACCATATAGAGACCCTTGTTCTGCTCTCTGCACTTTCTTTGCGCATGGCAAAGATCATGTCATAGGTACCGCCGCTGCCTGCGCGGAAACCACATTGGGATCTAGGGACAACATTCTCAGCTACATGGCTGATGAGCAGGTTGAGGATTGTGCTTCCGGCAGTCTTCCGGGTGCTTCAAAACACCAATGAGCAACTTCCACTGAAATGAATAGCAGGGGCTAACGCTCCGGTTCGGTCTCTATCCTTTTATTATTCTATGGAATCCCACCTTAGTCACCCTCCATACAGCAGACTAGGAGGTAACTGCTTGGCTTAATGACTAAATAAAAACACAACAAACCCTCTCTCAAAATATTACAAATAAAATCAAATTATATTATTAAAGGACCCTAACTCAACATAAAACAAAATGATACATAAACAATATGTATGCTGAAAAGGCCAGTAAAGCACTGTTTGATTAAGCACAAACTAATACATTGTTGTTATATTAACATTTTAGGAGTGAAAACATATGTTTAGATGCCTGTGACAGCGTATCAGCAGTTCAGACAAGGCTGCTCCGCTTGTGTACGACAGAAAAACAGCCAAGGACAAAGGTACGCCAGCTGCCGAGCAGACGTGACTTTTTGTCCTACTCATGTTCAATTTCAAGCTTTGCCGGAAATGGTAAAATGTCGGTAATTTCGGCGTGCACCCATATTTTGGCGTACGCACGGTTGATAAATGAGGGCCTATATCCCCAAATAACTTCTTCTCAAAGAAGAGAGCACCTTAAAACCGGGAGAGGGCATCCGCGAGGACATTGTCCGTCCCCTTCTTGTGACGAATTTCCACTTCAAAGTCCTGCAGCATCAATAGATAGATACTTTATTTGTCCTTTCGGAAATTTGTTTTGTGCACAGCAGTCATCAGGATATACATAAAACATGCAAACAAACAGATCACACAGTACATAGACAATAAAGAACAGTGCCAACAGAAGGCCACCAGTCATAGTTCCAAGAGGCATCACATCACACTTTATGCACAGAACTGAGACGGGGCCTGCTTGTTCATAAGTCCTATACTTATGGGAACAAACGATCTTGAGGCCCTAGCCTGCAGGGAAGGTACCATATACCGTCGCCCTGATGGTAAAAGATGGTATTGGCTGTGTAACGGGTGTGTGTTGTCCCTAGTAATAGCTTTCCCCTTCCTGAGTACCCGGGTCTCATACATTGAGGTCATACTCTCAAATCGTACCCCAGCTATTTTGCTGGACACGCTGATGATTTTATGGAGTTTGTTCTTATTAACCAATGATAATGAGCCATACCATGAAACAAAACAAAATGTCAATGCACTCTCCACAAAGGATCGATGAAAAAGTGCCATGATATTTTTTTCAACGTTATACTGTCTCAGTCTGCGCATAAAATGCAGCCTCTGCTGACCTTTCTTGTAGATGGAATGAGTGTTGGAATTCCATGTCAGCTTGGAATCAATCGTTGTACCCAAGTACTTATATTTGTCCACAATCACTACCCCATCCCCACCAATGACTATTTCCTGGTGTGCATGAGCACCAGTCCTAAGATCCAATATGACCTCCTTAGTTTGTTTTATATTAAGCTGGAGGAAGTTACTCCTGCACCAACCTCATAGTGTATACATTTTTATTAAAGTTGCTTCAGCCCTCCAACTCTAAATAGATACAAAATAGAAAAAAACTATGGTTACAATAAAGCAATTAAAAAATTGCCTATGATAATTACAAGTCGAGCCTCTGCTAATACCTTCTCCAAAATCCAAATCGGATGCCAGCTTCTCCAAATCAATTGCAGGATTGTCCGCGGCTAAAAGTCATAGAAATATAGAATTCAATCAATTGCGTTCATTAAAAATGTCAATTGCGTTTATTAAAAATGTCTAGCAGAATTCATTTAATGCAAATACCTGCTTCGACTTCAGCCGCCGCCGCCACACCAACATTGTCGATTGCTAAATATTCAGAAAATATAAATCATGTCAATTCCTAGCCGCAATTTGCAAATCTACATTGTTTTACTATAGAGCACCGAAGTCCTAACGTAACTCGCTAATCCTGACGATTCCCCTGCTTCACGGAAGTAATTTCTCTATGGAGAATAACATGGGGTGATCTTAATATCGTCTACTATAAGCGTTGTGGTCCAAAAATAAACAAGCTGTCTGTTGAGATTTGATGGGATATATGTCCTCACTTGTATAATGTAATACTGTACTACTGTTCTATATGATGTGCAATGCTTAATACTTGTGCCACTGTGAGGCGCCAATGCATCATGCCTGCCTCCTATACATGATCAGGTGACTCAGGTCACATTACAACTACCTGTGTGTGGAGCGGACCACTTCATTCAGTAATAGTATTGGGTCTGTCACCGTCAAACTGATGTGTGACAGGGAGCCCTTAATATAATAAATATGCCATGCTTAATAGGCTAAATGGATCTAATACATCTTCGTGTTTTCTCCCAATGCAACGTTAAGCTGCAGAACTACGCATAACTTAACACTGTCTCGGCGTTATTGTTAGGGAGGTGTCTCTGGATCGTTTGCAACAGTCAGTCACTCATATATGATACAGTCTGCTTCTAGCGAAAATCTAACTAATTCAGCAGCAGTAGCATTAGCGTTTTCCCTCAGTCACTTGATTCTTCATATCCATATGAGTGAAGCGGGCGGGGTGACATGTTTATTTTTCAAACACAGTTGTTATATGAGGCGATCTAAAATCGCCTCAATAGGGATTTCTATGCAACTAAACAAATACATGAACCTGGGGACTGACGCCATCTACTGAAAGTCACGTCAGACTTCGGTGCTCTATGGGTTGAATCTAGAGTTACAACAAGCTCCATCCATTTCCTATGCATCATTTTTGGTTTGCGATCTGCTTGTCTTAAACGACGTTCAACTCACCAACATTGCAGCTGTAGTCCAAGCTTGAATTATCCTCTTTCAATCTGCCGAGCTTGTTTTTCATAAAAATCCACCGTAGAGATGTTATGAGCTACTTTCTGTCGAAACATCCTCTGCAAGTGATTATTTTGTGCTGGAGTTTGGAAGCACTCGTCGTATGTCACTGAACGGCCCTGCGTTCAACCTGTTTCGAATTTTCACATAATGCAGGAGGCAGCAGTGCCACCCCTTAACAGAAACGAGTGCTTCCAAACTGCAACACTTAAACAAATAATCATTTGCAGAGGATGTCTTGACAGAAAGTAGCTCATAACATCTCTATAGTGGATTTTTATGGAAAACAAGCTCGGCAGATTGAAAGAGGATAATTCAAGCTTGGACTGCAGCTGCAATAGCTTGGACTGCAGCTGCAATGTTGGTGAGTTTAACATAATTTAAGACAAGCAGATCACAAACCAAAAATGATGAATAGGAAGTGATGGAGCTTGTTGCAACTCTAGATTCATCCCATTATAACACAAATCTAGAGTTGCAAATTGCGGCTAGTCAATTTCCAGTTAAACCTATAAACCTATGATAATTATTATACATATAACCTATGCTAAGTATCAGCTTACCTTCTTCCATTCCCTCCTCGGACATGTCCGCGGCCAGAGCTAAAGTTTAATAATCATAAAATAAAATCATGTTATACCCAATTTTACCCAATTAAGAATCAACCTATTCTAGGAATTATAAATGCATCTTACTTTCAAACATAGAAACACAGGAGGCACAGGTCACGGACTGTGGTGGCCTTCTCTGGAGAAACTTTATGTTTTTAGACACCACCATATTCGCATCCTCCATTTGTCTAATTCTTTTCTCTAAACATTTCACCTGACAAGTAAGGCTGTTGTGGTAGCCCACAACAGCCGAACCAACAGCACGCACGTTGTGTGCCAGATCGGCCCGACTCACAGCCGTGTCTTTAACTCTATACTGTAAAATAAACAAACCAACCAAAACACAAATATATTAAACCACCAAATACAAGGAGTCGTGAGAATTAGAAAAAAAATTGAACTCCACATTTACTGTTAAAACTTACGGCCAATAACTCAAACTGATCTCCTGTTATGGAGGACCTTTCACGGTGGCTGGGACTTGACATTGTGTTTTAGACTCTCTAGACTCTAGACTGGTGCCCGGTTCTTCATTTTAAACAAAACAGCTTATGGGTGTGTCAGAGAATGCTATTGGTTGTTTGTGTCACATGTCAAACATGACATAATGCGCACGCAGCATTGGGCAGAACCAAAATCCGTGTTGCCAGATTGGCCTATTTAGCAATGTTGAGTATGGGTCTATATATATAGTATAAGTCATTTACACTTGAATGGCTTTTCCCCTGTATGGGTCATCATGTGTTTATTTAGATCACTCGTTTGAATACAGCCTTTGCCCTCTTCCCCTGTATGACTCATCATGTCTTTTTAGATCAGCCGTTTCACTACAGCCCTTGCCACAAACTCTACACGTAGAGGGCTTTTCTCCTGTGTGAGTCATGTGTTTTTATTAGGGCCGGGACTAATTGCGATTAATTTAGATTAATTAACTACAGAAAAATTAATCGCGATTAACTACAGATAAATTAATCGCACCTTTTCTTTCACCGCGGAACGTTTCTCACTGGGCGCTTTTCTATAGTACTGAAAACTGGAAATAATAAAAAGTCACCCCATTTTGTGTTGCCTAGAACTGGAGGTCTGACAAAAAACAGTAACAATATGAAGTAAGTACAGCTTTGTGATGTCACTGATATGTACTTGTTACTGTTACTAATTTTTTTTCAGACCTCCAGTTCTAGGAAACACAGAATGGGGTGAATTTTTATTATTATTTCCACAAAACATTAAAAAAAAAGGTTTCTCGCTGTTCTCGGGTTGAATATTGATATGCGATTAAAATGCGATTAATCTAGATTAATTAATCGCAAAGCCTCTGATTAATTAGATTATTTTTTTTAATCGAGTCCCAGCTCTAGTTTTTATATAATACCAAACTGACTAAAGCCCTTGCCACAAACTGTACACATAAAGGGTTTTTCCCCTGTGTGAATCCTCATGTGTAGTTAGATGACCCTTTAGACTAAAGCCTGTGCCACAAACTGTAATTTCCAACTGCTTCTGGTACAATGTTAATGTGTAGTTTCACACTTTTAATCACAATACTTTCTGCTACAGCTATCTACCACTTTCATGTAAGCCTGTCTACCAGTTTCATCTGAGCCCCTTTTCGACGTAGGTGAGTCTATATGGAAACATTCTTCTGGTAGTGTTGGGCATGCTAAATACATATCGCGCTATATTACATATCGATATGATCTGCGTTATTATGACCTTCATTTTGCCAGTTACATTCCAAAGCAACTAATAATAACCACGTTATGGTGACAATGTTACAATGTTTACATTAAATTCATCCAATTCTTCTGCTATTGGAAACAGGAAGCCATGTTCCATTGTTCTGATTCACCAGTGCCCCTTCTGGAACATTAGCTTTAGGCCGACCGAAACTTTACAAAATACGATGGTTAATACTTATTTCTCTGCTATTTCTGTTAGCCAGTTAGCAAAAGACTAGTATTATCTTCAAAAATGACTGGATACAAAAAGGCGGATTTTAGCGGAATTTGCATACTTTAACAGGAAAGCAGGAAAGCTGGTTAGCATTGGTTAATCCAATGGTAAAATCATTAAACATAGTGACATGTTTAAGCTATTACAACGACTTAATGACACTAAAACGACTTTCTCATGGAATAAAAACATTCTTTAACATCCAATTGTGTTAATGTATATGAGTGACTGACTGTTGCAAACGACACAGACACACCTCCCTGACAATAACGCCAAGACAGCTTGTTTATTTTTGTACCACAAGGCTTATAATAGACGATATTAAGATCACCCCATGTTATTCTCCATAGAGACATTACTTCCGCCAGCCAAGGGAATCGAAGGGATGAGCGAGTTGCGTCAAGACTTCGGTGCTCTATTCCCAGCAGCAGCTCTTCATCCTGTAAGAGTTAATAAAAGAAAGAAGAACGTTTTTAGACAACATTGTAGCGATCGCCTATCGCTCGCATACAAATACATAGTCATTATGTTTCAATAATATCGCCTACCCACCACTAAATGAATGACTCACCATGACCGCCGCCGCACGAAGGGCAAGGAGGCAACTCCAGACAGCCTTTCTGTCGCCTCAACTCGCTGTTCCGGACCTCGACGAAGGCGAGCTTCTCACGAAGCCGCCCTCGCTCCTCCTCCATTGCCACAATCCCGGCCGTTACCTGACGGCCCACGTCAACGACTAGCTCCGCCAGGTCCGACCTCTCGACTGTCTCACATCGATACTTATAATAACAAAAAATAACATTATGTCGACCTGCATGTAATTAACAACATGCAGAATTGTATACGTTTTCACAATTCTGGAAATATGGTTGATAAGCCGGTTACTATAGGCTGAAATGGCACCGAGGAATATAATGTACACTATTAAATACATATGTGTATTTCTTTTTCTGTGGATGTGTAAATAATTACTTACATAGATCAAAGACATTTGGTCACGAAGCTTGTCTCCTTTGAAAGAGTTGGCCCGCGTTATCCTGGAAGGAGAGGGGGTGGAGACCACATTCTTCCTTGGACTATCTTTTGGTGTGACTGACTAAGACACTAGGTATAAGCGGCTCCTTTCAAAATACCGTATCACGTGGTTACGTTACGTTACGTTACGTAGGAAATAAGCCACCCCCAAACCCCTCTATAGTCCAGTAATAATGTAATTTGACCTCAAACTAATTGCAACAAAAACAAACTCAGCTGATTGTGTATCTTCAATATATCCTGAATAACAGAGAAAAAGTTGCCTGGAATTGTCTGAGGGGAAAGTGTTGAAAATGACCTATACAATATGACCACCATAGACATCCAATATAAGGCAAATATTAACAAGGAGACATTAAAGACTTCTTTAAGAAGAAGCAGACACTGCTTGACAGTCACAGTGACAGTGCATATGACACTGCTGAAAGCCAAGTTGAAACTGACAGCAACAGTGAAAGTGAGGGTGAGCCTGGATGCAGTGTTGTTGAACAAAACGTCCAGGTCCACACCAGCACCTATGGACCTCCAGGTGAAAATACACATTGGCAAAACAAGATTTAAAATATGCTCATACTTATCCCATATTACTCATTTGTTCTGCATTTTTTTGCAGTTCAATGAATAACACAATTATTTACTTTTTAATTACATGCATGCCTTTGTTAAACATGTGCATTTGATGCTATAGTGTAAAAACTACAACTTACATTTAAATACAATTTCAAATATAGTCATACTGTATGTCAATCATTACTTTCAGATGCACCAAGGGAGACACCATCCCATGTTGAACAAAACATCCAGGACCAGACCAGCTCCGATGGACCTCCAGGTGAAAGTACAAGTATGAAGAAAATGTTTTAAAATGTAGTCCCACTTGTTCTGTGAATTTACCTACTTTTGTTTTAATTACACATTTCAACTGATGGCATTGTAGTGTTTCATGGTAGGCCTTTGATCAGAATCTGCACGTTATGCTGTAAGAAGTACAATTAAAATATAAATGACATTTTAACATCAAATCATACAATAAAAATAGTTAATGAGGTGGTATCTATGTCAATCAATACTATTAGGGAGGGAGGAGACCACCACTGACTCTGATGACAACGCAGATGCAGAATCACAATCAGAAAACAGCAGCAGTACCAACCTCACAGTTCAACCATTGCCTACATTTGCTACAAGGTAGAATATGAATGAACTAAAAAAAAAATGAATCCACAGTGACACAATATGTCAATTATTTTGTTTTACTTGCCTGCTGGAATGCAGTTGTCTTTTAAAATGTCATATGACAACATTGTCATTGCTTGAATGAATGAATGCTTAACAATAACCTGATTTCTCAAACAACAGCTGCAGGCCCAGCACAACCCATTCTGAATACCTTCCCTCGCACTCAATTAGGAAAGGGTAGGACAAAAGCCTTTAAAGCCTCCTGGTACAAAGACTTCACTTGTCTTGAATATTCTCAATCCAAGGACACTGCACATTGTTTTGTGTGCAGGCATTTTTCTCTGCCCTCTGCTCCTGAGACAACGTTCTCCTCTGGGACTGGTTTTTCTTTTCTTTTTTTTTTTTTGGATTACATTCATTGTGGCTGTCAGTATTTACAGTACTGTTTGAAAATTATGTAGAGAGATTTTTCCTTTATGATTGTAAAGACATTAATATGTTTAAATTAACACCACAGGACATAAAGCTTGAAACACATATACAAAGTAGGCTATCCAAAGTTATTGAGTTAAGGGCCACGGTGACACAGTTGGTAGTGCTGTCACCTCACAGCTACAAGGTCCTGGGTTCGATTCCCGCTGGGGACACTGTGGAATTGTTAATGTCAAATAATGGGTACCGTCATTGATTGATATAAAAGAATATTCAGAGTGATGTGACCTTATAATTAGCTAGCAATCTTACTGTCACAATACAATAAAACACATTATGCGAATTTTCTAGTTATT